>NC_064763.1:740968-840286 GCF_011397635.1 Epinephelus fuscoguttatus
AGCAGCAGTACTGTGTACAGTACTACACGGTCCCTAACTGCAGGGAGAACGGAGCAGGCTTCCCCGGAGGTCCGCCGCTTTTCTCGGTCCCTCTTCTCCACACTTTGGGCTCTAGTTTCACAGACCGGGCGAGGCGGGGGCACAGTGCACCTGCGCTTTGCCAACTGGGTGTGGCCAGGTGGATTTTGCAAGTTTGGCACACCGTGTGCGCTAGCACAGCTACTCGTCTGTCCCACCTCCATCCCTCCTACCTGCGCAAGTCGGAAAGAGGGAGGAGAGAAGGCTTGGAGTAGGTTTTACACACATAACACCAATCAATTGAGCCCCTCTCCTTGCCCTTAAATGCGCCGTGCGAAGGCGTAATGAGAGTTTACTCAATTCGCTATGGCAGAAGAGAGCAGCAGCGTCAGACGGCCAAACTTCTCCCAGGAGGAACCTGATGTTTTGGTCCGGGAGGTCTGCTCGCAGTGTCCGAATATACGGAACTGCGAGCAGACCTCCACGGGCTGATGATGCAAAGGTAGCCCGGGAGGAGGTCACCACAATTGTAAATCAATGATGCGTTTCTCTCGTGCGCACGCGCACTCTCTCTTTCTCTCTTGTAGTCTCACTCTGTTTCTTTTCTTTTGACTTTTCTAAGATGACAGATGCTGAATATATACTCCCTATCTGATGCTGTGGCTGTTTGTGGTTGGCTGAGAGGGATGTGAACTCTCTAGTTTGCAGCTGTTTAATCAAATCAGGTTGGGTTTCCATTATGCGTGCCAAACGGTGCCAAACGGTGCCAATCCCCTTTGATCTGACATCAGATGTGACAGGACAGTCGATATAGAGATACATTTATGTGCTGATTGCAGATAGTTGCTTTGAATAGTGTTTTTTTGGGTGTTTATTGCATTGTTAATGTGCCTGACATTCTGGAAACCTGCCTGTGAGGTTTTGGTGACATGTGCACACCAAAGCCAAACTTCAGCTTACACCGGCTGCACTCCGCCTGCGCTGATAGTAGACCTGGTTTCAGCTGGCGAGCTTTTAGCACACCTTCGCCGAAGCCTTCTGGAACGAAACTGTCACTGTGCCAAGCTGGATCTGTCAACACCTCCCCCTGCTGCGCCGCCACACCCATCTCAGCGCACCTCGGTCTGCCAAACTACCAAACTGAGCGTGCCTCGGGTTGTGCTGCTCGAAACTAGCTCTGCGCGAGGTTCGCCACCCTGCACCACCCTGCGCTGCGCCGGGAAACTAGAGCCCTTTGACTTATTTCCACCCAGCCGACAGTGGGACTTAGATTCATTGTGCCGACAGTGGTTTGGAAAACCGCCCATAACCGTGTCACACGGGGAAGAGGGAAGAGGGAAGGCGGCTGGAGTTCCTCCAACATTTGCGGTTAGATTATCAAATTTTTTTATTGACAAAAATATAGGCTGCTACGTCAGATTTTTTTGTTTTGTTTTGTTTTAATGCATACATGTGCCCCTAAATATTTTTTACAGTTCGCACACACCTATTTTTAGTGGAGTGAAACGCTCCCACTGTCGAGTGCTGGATCTGACAGCGTGAGCACATCGGCACAAAACACTACGGCGTTCAAGATATTATTTATATCATGAGAAGTCAATACTTTCGGCAGCCTAAATCTTTTATTTAGAAACTATGGCGGGTCAAATTAAACTATGGCGGACCGCCATAGTTTTGTTAATTAATGGGAAACACTGAACCTAACAAAAAAAACACACACACACACACACACAACAAAAACAATCAGGTCTCCCAGCCAACAACAGTAAGGGAAACATATGAAAAAATTACATTTTTCAGCCCAATGCTAATAAAGGAAACTCATGAACTCACACATGTGACCACTCAGGTAATATTTCCACCATAGCTCTGCTTAGTTGTTTTCTTTTCCTCTCCTTTCCATTCCTGCAGTCAGTATCAGGACTACTAACTCTATGCTGGGGTTAAAATGCTATCCACTGACCATTTGTGGAAAGACATTAATGATCTTTGAGTCAAAATTATGTAGGTTACATTATACAATGTGGAAAAATGGATGGCTTTAAAATAACTGTTGCATCAGTAGGTGGGTTTACATGGAGCCAAATAATCTGATTACAATCAGGTCAATCAGAATAAACAAGCCCAGAGAGGTGGAATAAACATTTTCTTAAACAGAAAGAAATGAAAATTGTGTCATGTAAACAGTGAAACTAAATGTTGTCTGGTTCCGTTCTTTCTGCTCCGTGTCGACGTAAATGCGTAGTGATGTTTCTTGACTTGCAAATGCTTGAATCAAAGAGTCAAAACAATGAACCACTACTGTGTTACTTCAACCATAGATCTCCAACTTTTTCAGTTGCGGGATGTTTTGATTTCTGAGTTCTTAATGGGCCTGAAAATTAAAATTTGACCGGACCCATGGGTGTTGAAGCCTGGACTCGGCGCGTCTCATTAGCATTAAGTCTTGGCCCGAACACGGCCAAAAAAAGAGGAAAAATAACCCAAGTCATTTCTATATAGTTTCGGCCCGAACCAGCATCCCGAAAGTGGAAAAAGGCTCCATGAAAACCCACCTATTATTTCATAACAGCTAATGTTCTCTGTGTACTCTTCAGGTGGTTACAGCTCAGCAACTGCAAGTTCACCGCGGTCAACAAGTAGTTCAAGTATGGATATCACACCTCGTCGACTGTCTGACAACAGCTGACATTTTAAATTTCAAATTCCTTGGCAGAAAATTCCATCTGAGATCATCAGAAAGCTGGAAACAAGAAAGCGGCCAACAAAAAGCGAGAGACTTGAAATCATACGGCTCATTGTCAGTGAAATCTTAACCGTGTGCCCAACACCTGGGAAGAAACATCAGTGAGATAGCAAGGAAGATGACAAAGGCCTACCCTGTGGCATTTACTGATGTCATTGAAGGTGAAGTTGTAGGCAGTGGGTATAACTCACTCACCAAACAGATGGTCAGCAGAGTGGATAACCTTAAGAGAAGAAACACTTCACTTTCCTTAAAGAGACAAGTTATAAGCAGCAGTGAAGGAGAGGATACCCCACCTCAGAAAAGAAGACAAGACACTTACGGGTGTATAAACTGGCAAGCAACACGGCTGCCACCTGATGAAACTCCTGAATCCCAGAAACATGCACAAGAAGAGTTAAAAAAATGTGGAGAGAAAGATGCTGTGACAGCAAAACCATTGAGAAAATGATGAGAGCCACTTTCTTCACTCAGAGAAAAGACATTATCAGTGGGACTGAGACTTCTGACTTGACAAAGGAATGGCCATATCTGTTTGAGACAACTGGCATGAAGACTCATTTTAAAGAGCTTACAGGCGTGGACATGGAAGACAAAAACATAGCAAATAAATGTGCCAGAGTTATTTCATTTCTTAAATCTAGTGACAAGACAGGGAAGATGGAGACCATCTTCAGGGAAATGGAAACATCAAGCAAAAACGTTGCAGATGTGAATGTTGCAGCGTTTCTTCCACTGCTCCTCAAGTACTTCAATGAAGAAGAAGAACAGATGTTCTACAAAGTGGATCAAACAACCTTGCCCTCTGAAGTGGACTGTGCTGAACTTCCAAGTACACCATGTATTGTTGTGTGTGGTATGAATATTTGTCTTTCTCTATTCTATTTACATTTAAGATACTGTTATTTTAGTATTGTGATAACTTCATTGAACAGCTTATTTTCTGTGCATGATAACTCTTTACAGTATGGAAAGTTAAAGTTTTGGATTTACACTTCTTGATTGGGTTATTGTCTGATTGGTTGTTGGTCATTGTGGTTGTAGCTATTCTCAGCTTGATAGTATTTTAGACCATTCCTAAGATTTACCCATTTACTGCATCTGTATCCTGAAATATATTTATGCATTGATAATAATGATGTGAAGCCTGCAGAGTTACTGTAGTTCAGGCAGACTACTCAAGTTGCGCTCATCCTGATCAGCTGATCAGTCGCATGTTCCCCTCACCCCAACAGGTTGTGATATTTAAACCCTCCAGCTTACCTGCTCATTCCTGGCTATTCTGCTGCTGCTGCTGCTGCTGTCACCGCTGCTCTGTTGCTGCCTGTGTTTTGCCATTGCGTTTGCTGCTGCTGCTTGTACTGCTCCTGAGGTACTGCACCTCCCCAGCATCCACCTGTGGGCTCTGTTTCTATGATCCTCTGTGGGGTCTGCTGTTCATTCCTTGTAATGTCTGTCAAGCAGATCATTATTCAGGGAATGAATAAACTGAGACAGAGCCTGATGGCAAACCTGCTGCAGCCATGTTCAAGAACCCTATGCTGTGCTTCAGCTTGCCATGCTTAAGCTCAATAATTTATTTTTCTCACTTCAGAGTTGTCTGACTGAACTAATAATACTTCAAACCACAATATATTAAAACAAAAAAACAGAAAACTATTACTACCATTACTTTGATTGTTACTGATGTACTGGACTCAGTTGTAACATAATTTCATTTAGTTGTTGTTGGAGTTGTGGTCCTTTGGCTCAGTTTGTCACAAAAATCTTCCCCTTTTCTCTTGTCCTTGTACACAACAGGAAACTCGACTTTGGCAGCGGAGAATTTCATGCTGTCTGCGGACCAGACCATTGTGAATGGCCACATCAGAATCTTCAGTGATGCTCTTATGCTGATGTTTGGTTCATACTACTGTATGAACATATCTTACCCAGCAGCCCAAGCATCAACTTTGGAGTTCTTACAGAGGTAAGACAGCACTAGTCAATTTAATACATCAAAATAAGATATATAATGCACATAAAACTGAGAACTGCTCAAGTGCTGAAATGATTAGTACAGGGGTTCCCAAACTTTGTCAACTCAGGGCCCACTTGAAAATCTCAAAAATTTTTTGCAGCCCACCTCCACCCTCATTAACAATACAGAGGCCTAATAACATGATTTCAGTGCACTTTTTTTAATCTTAATGATTAAGATAAAACAGTCAGGACTGAACTGAAAGTAGCAGGAAGCTCCAAAGTCACAAACGCCACATGCTGATGCTGCCTGTTCATGGAGCATCCTGACTGAATCCTGAAGAAACCAGGGAATGGCTTCAGTGTGGGAGGATGAGTTCACTTTCATGTCCACTGAGGGTGGGACAGTTCACTAATGCACAGTATGGTTTGATTTACATTGTTATTGTTTTCCCTTTCCAGAAACACCATACTATTATTACATTTTATTCAAAGTAAAGATGGTCATCTGTAAAATATTAAATTACTACCTGAAGTGAGAAGGATGATGCAGCTGTAGGCATCTACATCTGTTATCATAGTTAAATCTCCTTCTATGGTTCTTGGTGAATATTTAGCATTTTTATTCTTAAAGTTTATTGCTCTGACTCACAGTTCACGTCAGCTCAGGTGATCTTCAGGTTATTGTTTCACTTCACCGCTCTGACGCGACGCCCCGTATGTGTGTCCGTGTGTGTGCACGCGGCACTGACACACACAGACACACATGCTGTTACACGCTGCATCTGCAGTAGTCTTAACGCCTGTTCTTCATGCCATAGACTAGCCAAAATATGAGACGTTACCACAGAATTAGCGACACAAGCAGCTCAGTGTTTACACAATCAGAGTTTTCTCTTCCACTTTCTTACCATCGTATCATCAACGCTGCTCCTCACAGCAGCAAATGATGCTGCTGGAGCCTCCTCTGTCTCCTCTACACTGACCTGCTGCTCTACTGGACACTCAACCCTCCGCCTCCAACACCAACAACAAAAAAAAAAAAAATTTCACTGGGTCTCCGATGCAAGGCTTCAAACATATGACGACCCGAGACAGGCAAACTGACCGGGCCAGACTTATTTCATGAACCGCTCCACACATTCATGTCACTTTAGTTGCCATCAGCTCCACTTTCACTCATTTCCTCACTCTTTTCCAACTTTCACTCTTGCTCCCTTACGGTTTAGCTGCAGCTCAAACTATACACGCTCACAACAGGAGGCGGTGTATCCTATGTGCAGCCCTCTTTTATATACAGTCTATGGTGCAGCAACAGACGGCAGAGTGACAGGCTGCTGTCGTATTTATTTCTGCCATGTGATATCGAGGAAATCATAGCCAATAATTGTGATCGCGATCCTGATTGAAGATCGTTTTATCGCCCAGTCTCTCTTTTTTTTTTTTTTTTTTGTTTATTCAACAAAAATCATACTATTTTGAAAATGATTTTGGCGGCCCATCTGCAATACCCGCGGCCCACAGTTTGGGAATCACAGGATTAGTAGATTGATAGATAAATAAAAAAAACAATTAACCCAGTAAAAACAACTGCTCTAAAAACTCTTGCCTTGCTGAGGTAATCTGTTGTACCGCCTGCAGTAGCACCTCAGCGTTGGAGTTCCAGGAGCAGCCATAGGCTGAACATTTGAAAATTTTGAACATTGTAAATTGAAATTGAAATGAATTTGTATACAAAATGTACAGAAAGGTAAAATCATCAAGTTTTGAAAAAGTATTGCAATTTCATTTTGTCTTTAATGTTATTATCTTATATTATCTTTGTAATATGATTATCTTATATAATGTTATTACTATCCTAAAACATTCTCCAGGTCCTCTGTAACTCTGTAGGACTTATTTCCACCCTGCCCAGCAGCAGTACTGTGGCGAACGGTCCCTAACTGCGGGGAGAACGGAGCAGGCTTCCCCGGAGGTCCGCCGCTTTTCCCGGTCACTCTTCTCCACACTTTGGGCTCTAGTTTTGCAGACCGGGCGAGGCGGGGGCGCAGTGCACCTGCGCTTTGCCAACTGGGTGTGGCCAGGTGGATTTTGCAAGTTTGGCACACCGTGCACGCTGACGCAGCTACTCGTCTGTCCCACCTCCATCCCTCCTACCTGCGCAAGTCGGAAAGAGGGAAGAGAGAAAGCGTGGAGTGGGTTTTACACACACATCACACCAATCAAATGTGCCCCTCTCCTCGCCTTTAAATGTGCCACACAAAGGCGTAATGAGAGTTTACTCAATTCGCCATGGCAGAAGAAAGCAGCAGCGTCAGACGGCCAAACTTCTCCCAGGAGGAAACTTATGTTTTGGTCCGGGAGGTCTGCTCGCAGTGTCCGAATATACGGAACTGTGAGCAGACCTCCACGGGCTGATGATGCAAAGGTAGCCCGGGAGGAGGTCACCATAATTGTAAATCAATGATGCGTTTCTCTCGTGCGCACGCGCGCTCTCTCTTTCTCTCTTGTAGTCTCACTCTGTTTCTTTTCTTTTGACTTTTCTAAGATGACAGATGCTGAATATATACTCCCTATCTGATGCTGTGGCTGTTTGTGGTTGGCTGAGAGGGATGTGAACTCTCTAGTTTGCAGCTGTTTAATCAAATCAGGTTGGGTTTCCATTACGCGTGCCAAACGGTGCCAAACGGTGCCAATCCCCTTTGATCTGACATCAGATGTGACGGGACAGTCGATATAGAGATACATTTATGTGCTGATTGCAGATAGTTGCATTGAATAGTGTTTTTTGGGTATTTATTGCATCGTTAATGTGCCTGACATTCTGGAAACCTGCCTGTGAGGTTTTGGTGACATGTGCGCACCAAAGCCAAACTTCGGCTTACACCGGCTGCGCTCCCCCTGCGCTGACAGTAGATCTGGTTTCAGATCGAAACTAGCTCTGCGCGGGGTGCACCACCCTGCGCTGCACCGGGAAACTAGAGCCCTTTGACTTATTTCCACCCAGCCGACAGTGGGACTTAGATTCATTGTGCCGACAGTGGCTTGGAAAACCGCCCATAACCGTGTCACACGGGGAAGAGGGAAGGCAGCTGGAGTTCCTCCAACATTTGAGGTTAGATTATCATATATTTTTATTGACAAAAATATAGGCTGCTTCGGCTGATTTTTTTTTTTTTTTTTTATGCGCACATGTGCCCCTAAATATTTTTTACAGTTCACACACACGTATTTTTAGTGGAGTGAAACGCTCGCACTGTCGAGCGCTGGATCTGACAGCCTGAGCACATTGGCACAAAATGCTACGGCGTTCGAGATATTATTTATATCATGAGAAGTCAATACTTTCGGCAACCTAAATCTTTTATTTAGAAACTATGGCGGGTCAAATTAAACTATGGCGGACCGCCATAGTTTCGTGAATTAATGGGAAACGCTGCGCTCCTGGTTCTTCACGGAGCAGAAACCAGAGCTCTCCCAGCACACTTTACAGGTGTTGGTCATAATAGGAAGCTTTGATGTATCTATATCTGTTGGTCACAATGTGGCACATTCACACACCTTTCAATTCATGATCCATCTTTGGGCGATTTTTTTTTTTTTTTAATTTGGATAAATTGGGGGAATGCTTGGAGATTTGTGGAGGTGCAGGTGCTTTACTTTCAGCGTACATGCAGAGCAGGAAAGCCTGACCGCCTGCAGCGCACGAGCACTCATGCCAGGAGACAAGTCACTCAGACCGGACAGGAGCCAGCACTGCCACGAGGAGGCCCCACTAGGAGGTGGAGTTGGGTCGCGGAGAGCACCAGCATGGAGCTACCAAGATGACAGGCCGCCCCCCAGCTGAAGACGGACTTGTGTTGTGGATATTTCTCAGTGGGCTGAAGTTAGTTTACTGTGTGGCTCAGCCGTTAGATAACGTTACTAACCTCTGAGACTGAAGGGACATGACTGAAGATGGTGCTGTCTCCCGCCTGGTCTGGGCGACTTGTCTCCTGCCGTGAGTGCTTGCAGTCTGCAGGCGGTCGGCAGGCAGATCTCCGGTCAGGCTTTTCTGCTGTGCATGTAGGCTGAAAGTAAAGCACCTGCACTTCCACAAGTCACCAAGCATTTCCTGAATTTATCTAAATATCACAATAACAAAATGATAAAATCAAAAACTTCATTTTAATGTTCTGTTTTTATTGTAAGAGAAAAACAACCTTGTTTTCTCTTTTTCTGATTTGGTTATGAAATGGAATAATGAAAGATCGACCCATACATGGAGTAGGACAATGTATTATTGACCTTTTGAATTTTTTTTATAATAAAATTTCAAGAATTTATGTAAAATTAAGTCATTTGATATCACAAGGGAGAGTTATGACTAAAAAAATGAGTGAACAATGGCCCCTACTGGATGAAAATGGTCCGAACTGTACCTCAGAGTTCATTTTTGTTTTTCAGATTTTCAGACTGGCTATGTCTCTTATTTATCCTTGATTCATGCTCATGTCAAGTTATAGAAACGGGTGCTTGTTAATGCTTATTTATGAAATAAGGACAAAACAAAACTGAAATACCCAAGAAACCTTTGAGTAGCAGATCCTCCTGACCGAAGTTACATTCTTCTCCCTGAAATAGTATTTGCAATAATAATAATAATAATAATGGCTTGGATTTATATAGCGCTTTTCACGGCACCCAAAGCGCTTTACAGAAACCATCATTCATTCATACACATTCTCACCGGTGGTGGTAAGCTACGTTTGTAGCCACAGCTGCCCTAGGGCAGACTAACGGAAGCGTGGCTGTCATTTTGCGCCAAACAGCCCCTCCGACCACCACCAAACATTCATACACATTCATACACAATACTCGCATCTTTTCATTACATCACTGTTCCACAGTGCCCTGTATGTCCAAACACTCTTTCACAAGCAAGCTCTGTCTACACTGTTGTGTAACCTTATTGCAAATGTATGAAAACATTAAATTAAAATACAGTCCACAGGTACTGAAGTTGTTGTTTTTTCATTTGACAGGTGCCTCTTCAAGATAAATCCAGACAAGGGATCAAAAGTGGAGCGGAACGCCACCAGAAAACAACTCGCAGTCAGTCCAAAGGTTCTCACACTGATCACCAAAATTGCAGACTACGAGTGGAGGGAATAAGAAGTGCTCCAAGTTATGGATACTTTGTCCAAGTTATAGACTGTTATATCCAGTGAGGTTTCATGTAAGCTATTTGTTATGTAGCTTTGTTATCAATGTTGTGGATGTATAATTACTTGACCAACTTATGGATGCCTTGGATAGAGTATAGATTCATTTCCAGTGAGGTTTGACGAAGTTTGTAATCAATGTTGTGGATGTATGGTTACTTGACCAGGTCATGGTGCCTTGGATTAAGTATGGATTCATTTCCAGTGAGGTTTAATGCAGGTTTGTAATCCATGTTGTGGATGTATGGTGACTTGACCAAGTTATGGATGCTTTGAATGTTGCTGTAAGTTGGTAACTCAACTTTTTTTTTTTTTTTTTTCTTTCATTTCCAATTCAGTTGAATTTTAATAGCTAGCTTTTGTTTTTTTTGTATGAGAACCAGACAGTCATTTTAATTTAATTGATTTTTGAATTTTGCTGTAATAATGGTTACCCGTTAAGTTAAATAAAAATACTGAGAATGGGAAATTGTAGCTGTTCTTGTTCAGCTTAGTCTCATTCAAACACAACAGTTCGTTTAAGCCCCTTTTCCCACTGGCCAAAAACCAGTTTAAACCATTTAAAATTAAAATAATTCTGGCATAATTATATAGGTGAGCATAGTTTTTTAAGTTGAAAGTCCATTAAATATACAGAAAATCTATGTAAAAGAACACAAAAAACTAAATTTACAATAAACAGTAAATTGTTGCAATTGTAAACCCAATATCTAGTTTTTCAACAGCTTTTTGACATGTTTTGAAAGATGAATCACATTATTTTGTGTGTCGTATACTGTTATATTACATCAAAAATAGATTATTATACAACCTCTTCACATAAAATAATGTCATTAAAACCAACTAATAACAGCACATTTCTGTAAGTTTAAGCATTATTATTCATATTACAATGTTTATTTACCATCTTTATAGGTAGTTTCATTGTTTTAAAATGTAAAATGTTTGTAATTAAATGTTAAAAAAACGTAAAATAACTAAATATACATTTGATGTGATCTGAAGTTAACAGTAAATTGTTGTAATTGTAAACCCAATATCTAGTTTTTCAACAGTTTTTTGACATGTTTTGAAAGATGAATCACATTATTTTGTGTGTCGTATACTGTTATATTACATCAAATATGGGTGGTGGTAAGAAATAAACTATTACCTTCTCTGCATTGTTGCCCAGTAGTATAACAAGCACGGCAGGAATAGATCCTTAATGACACATGTACCCTGCATGATCACAGACATAGGGGTGGGAATTGATACAGTTTTATGTATACCATCGCAATTATAGATTCTGCTTATCAATTTAATTCGAAACCGATTCCCTTTTAGATGTTTCCTGATTTATGTTTAGAAAATAGAAGTCCTTAGTATTTGTGCTCTGATCAACAAGTAAAATGAATATCAGCTCTGCAGTTGTATGATTGAATCCTCCTGTTGTACTGAATCAGCCTTCCTCATCAGTTTGTACAAATGATATCAAATTCTGGGCTAGGTTGACAAATGTTTCAGTATGTTGCTGCTGTTTTCACTCTTACTTAAAAACACACATTCACCATCCTGAGATCATCCTCAGCACTCAGATCTAGACAATAGTCATTTATAAGGGTATTGTTAAGCACAAAGGAAAATTACATTAATTGCGGTTCCCATTTGAAAACAATTCTGAGCTTGGCCCCATTCTTGATCCTCATCCCGGTAGGCACAGTCGGATATGGTAGGCACAGTCGGATATAGAGAATAATTAAATCAATGTACCGCTATCAAGGTTACTTCTTAAAAGCGTTGTTGCTAACTTTTATGTAATCTACTTTTAATCTTTATTTTTTGTTGTTTCCAAAGCATACCATCTGAAGTTTGTTTTCTTGTGTTGCAGGAAGCCATGCAGTGGCACCTCCTGCGTAGGGTCAGGGATAGAGTTGCCTCTATCCTTAACAGACAACCCACTGACTACGAATACCTGCACTTTGTTTGTGCTCAGGAGCTGCAGTTTCTTCGAGCTGGAGCATCATATATGGACATTCCTGATAGTGTTTTACTTAGTCTTCAGCAGCTGTCTAACATTGTTAGCGGCTATCTGTCACAGAGGTAGCTGTGACTGAATTAAGAGGCAGTATCGGACGACCTCAGATAACCATAGAAAGCCAGACTCTATTAGATATGCTTAGCACTGGGTTACCCCTGACTTCTTTGTCCGACCTCCATGGAATTTCGAGGTCAACCTCTTTACAGGAGGATGAAAGACAATAACCTTTCTGTCAGGAAATGTTATTCTGACATAACAGATGATGTGCTTGATCAGAAAGTTAGGTCTATCAAAGCACAAATGCCCCATGCAGGTTATAGACTTATCAAAGGTTCTCTTGAAGCATCGGGGCATCGCATTCCATGGAGATGGGTTAGGAGGTCATTGCAGCGTGTGGATGGTGCCAGAGTCATTTCCAGGATGATCCAGCTGTTTTAGATCACCAGAAGGACATACTCTGTTCCTGCTCCCCTGTCTCTCGTCCATATTGACACAAACCACAAGTTGATAAGGTATATTGTTCATTCTCCAACTGACCTATTTCAAGGCTATTTTTGATTTTATTTAATTCAGTCAATATACAGCCTGAACCATTAACTTTTTTAGGTACAACATTGTAGTTTTTGGAGCAATCGATGGCTTTTCACAGAAGGTATTTATTTTTTTCTTTTTCAATCTATAATTTAGTCTATGTCTTGTTGAAGTACTATACAAAGGCTCTGCTTTGTTCTAGATCTTTTACTTGGATACAGCCGGGAACAATAAAGCAGAAACAGCTTTTGGATTTTTCATGGAGGGGGTGCAGAAACACGGGTGGCCATCCAGGCAAGTGCTCAAAACTGTGTGTTTAGAAGAGAGATGGAGTTTTTGGTCATTTAAAAAAGGAGATATCAAGATCAAGATATTTTTCAATAAGAGGGCAACATGGTGTTTTATCCCTACTTTTATCCATACATATATATATATATATATAAATATTAATATATATATATATATATATATATATATATATATAAATATATATATATATATATATATTTATAAATCAATGTTGCAAGCACCCATGCCAGAACCAGACCTGGTACAGGTATGTACAAAGTCATTAAAGTAAATAGTACAAAGGGTTAGATGAGAAGTCAAAACTACTTCTATATCTAAAGAAAATTATTTTTTTTGTCGTTTATTGTAACCCACATAATAGTTTCCATTAAGTATAAGGCCATTTCAAGCCTTTGTCTTTTTGATAGTTACAGTGAAAAAAATCTGTTATTGTGGTTTTGAAGCTGGATGGCAAAATTATTTAAAACAAAAGTGAAAGGCCTGAAACATCTTTGTTTCTGTAATGAGTCTATAATACGTTATGATCTCTCTCAAATGACACTAAATAAAACCACAATTTTCAGATAACACAGCATTTAAGTAGAGACATTACTTCACTTGCTTGCAGTCACTGTACCTCTTATTTATGAATGAATATTTGACATTACAGATCCAGCAAACAGAAGAGCAGCGACCTTGACACCGGTGAACACGGGGTGGTTGTTCTAGACCTCCAATGCCCCCTGTCAGAGGAAAGACTTTCAGCACTACAACAAATAAATCCAAATGCTGAGTCCTCAAGTTTTGGTGGGGACATCTATCTGCAGGCTCTCAATGTTGCCTGTAGTGTATAAAATCTAGAAGACAGTCGTGAAAGCAGCTGGTTGGACCAAAGTGAAATATCATTTTATTTTTTTATGAAACAGATTAGAATAAATTCACATGATTCACATCAAGTAGTTTGACTTTTATTTGAACAGCTGAGATTTACAGTCAATTTACCTTCAAACCTGCATAGTTATAGGCAAACTTTTCTCACATGCCTAAAACTCTTATACAGTGCTGTATATACAATACATTTTAACTTGGAAACAATGGTGACAGAATAGTCACAACAAACACTTAAAAATCAACTGTGGTAAAAAAAAAAAAACAACCAATTTTTTTTAACCAAAGAAAATACACATGCCTTTCAGAAACTAGACTCTGTCGAAGCGAACACCAAATTTAATGGCAGTAAGCAGATTAGTTTTAAAGGACTCATAATTCCCCAAATGGGCTGTTGGAAGTGTGATGGTGTTGGTGCAGGCACTAACAATAGGATAACATATGGTGTGGCCTGGCATGTGCTCCACACAGTTGTGGTCAAATCTTATGGCTATTTTAAATTGCTCTCTCTCAGAGACAAACAGATGTCTGTGAGCCTGCCCAGTCATCCACTGCATCACTGCAGGAACGGACAGAGTTTCTCCATCCTCGTTTTCTGGTTGTGCATCTTTAAATGTAAAGAAAATACACGTGTCTTAGTCTGAAGTTAGAGACATTATAATTTTTTTTTAAATCAGGCAATCTTTTAACATAGCACATATTTATAAGGCAAACTGGGAAACTACAACAAAACAATAACATTGATGAAACTTGAATTTTCCTGGCCAGCAGTATGGTTGCCAGATCATAAATATGTTTTCTCCATGTTAGTGTTTAGTTCAAAGACCATTTTAAATTGTTGCTAAATAAATACCTTGAATCTGTGTACCTCATAACAAAGGCTATAAAATCTGGATATCAAGTCATGGAGCATTTAGTCCCTTTTTCAAGTTGAAGAAGCTTTATCCAACTTCCTTTGAGGACCAGAACTTCTGTAAAATGACAAGTTCAAGAAGGAAATCTTGAAAATATTCCAGAATTTTGGACTCCTCCTTGTGTTTTCCTGAGCCATGTGGACTCATGTCTGGGGCAAGGTGTGACAGGATATAATGTGAATCCACCTGTGAACAAAAAAGTAAGGCAAATAAGATCAAGACCAAATATCACACATACACAGAATCCTAATGTGGGGGTATTACTACAGATGCAAGGGATGCAATTCTGCTGGATGCTGCTCCCTTCTGCTGATATGCAAATATTAATACTTAATAAAAAAAAAATAATAATTTTGTAATGTTCACTGACCACTTCATACATCGCATCTCTACAATCCAACAACTCTGCCAAATACATATTCTCCCCCCCCAAAATTAACACAAAATTGAAATACCTTCTCTCTGAAATAAAAAAATGTTATATTTGATTGCATTAGATTGTATAGATGTACCTAATGAAGTGATGAGTGTATAATTATTTTACCCTTTATAAGACTTAAAATAAACATTGTGTATCAATGATATGTAAATACCATTTAGCCTATGAAGACAAGAATATTAAATGGCAATAATTTAAATAAATTCAACACACCTTCTCATCGCATCCTGTCACAAAAAGATCATGACATTCTTTCGGCTTTCGCTGCGTGACTTCGATCAGATTGTACACCTTAAGGCCCTCACGGATCTGTTGCAGCATCAGTATACGTTTTGTTGTCATATGCAGACCAACAGCCCTTCAAAGGAAATGTATAAAATGTAATGTAATGACAATAAACATGACGTTATACAGCACTGTAAGTTATAGGCAGATGTGAAAAGTTTAATTGTAAGATTTGATGCTGTTTGGAAGGCAAAGGGCAGCCATACTAAATATTCATATGATTTAGATTTTTCTCTCGTAAACTGATGAAAAAAATAAACCATTAATATGTGTTTTTGAAGTATTCTTACTTAACAAATTTGGAAAAAAAGCCAAAAACTTTTGTAAAAATTTGCATCCAAACTTGATGGTAAATGGACTGCTTTAACACTGTGCTTTTTTTGTCCACTTGACCATTCAAGCATTTCACACACGCATTCCTATCCTGCTGGCAATGACTGACTTACAGGGTGCCACTTTATCATCAGGATCAGTAATTATTCAAAACATAGACATCAGTGGACATTTTTGGGACTTAGCACCTTGTTCAATAATACTTAAACGTACAGACTGCATGGGCCTGAGATCATTGAGTGTCACTATCAAGTCATCCAATAACTATCAAAGGACTCAACAATAAACTTGATATTTTCCAAATTGTTGACACTCATAAACATCACAAATACATCAAAATGCAATACATACCTTATTATCCGTTCCTTATGGTCAACGCTGATTGGACCAGTGTAGCCACATTCCAGGATTTCTTCTACATAGGGAAACAGGTCAGATGCATCTTCGAGCTAAAGAAATGATAAATAAAAATAAAAATGAAGCTTTCAACTGTGTATAATATACATGTTATTTTAAACCTGTACAAAAATATGCATTTATACATTTTTGCATATTATGAATATGTATCGTGTACATTTGCATGAAGGGCAAGTGTGCCATTCACTTGATTTACAAGAATAAACAACTTTTTAAATTTGAGCTTAATTTGTACAATAAACATTAAAGGAGTGCAAAGATGATGGAAAAACTAAATGTAGTTATTGAGATAGCTTGAAACAATTTCCCAAACCTACCGTTTTGATGAATGGTGACAGCTCCTTGTCATGAATTCCCTCAGTTTTAAGGTTTCCAGTGACAAGATAGTGGTAACACCACTCCTGCAGAAATCTTGGTGCTGGTCCTCCTTGGGCAATGCTCACTGCAAATATTTCACCTGCAACTTTGAGTGAAATGCCAAGGAATCAGCAATTGCAAGAACTGAATTAAAGATAGAAGAAGAAGCAGGTGCTTACCACATTTATGCATCACCCCCATCATCTTACATTTGCTCAGATTTAGGATAAAACTTATGCATACGTATAACTGGTGATTAGCTATATTTTAGCTATATCAGCTATGTTTTTTATGCCTTTATGCCAGTGCTATCCAGGGTTAAAGGTATTGTTTTCTTTCAAATCTGTATAACTGTCCACTCTTACTAAGAATGAACTGATTCTGGAGGTCAAAGGCCAAATGTTAAGATCACTGTGACCTGAAAGCATAACAGCCCAGAATGTCTACGATCTATTAATAGATTTTTTTGGTCACATTTGCCCCTGAGGTGGAATTGGTTGAATCAAATCAAACCACTATAATATAGTGTTCACAACAACCACCATGTCCCTTCTTCATCTACAACTGTACTTTCACCATCTGCATTGCATATGACTGTCATGCAGTACTTTAAACCATTTGCAAAATACATAAACATTTGAAGCAGAGCAAAAGCCACTGTGTTCATGACAATACTATTAATGTTCTTAAAATTGTACTAAGATAAAAATTACTGGTGACTGGAAGTGTTCCATTTTAGAACAACATACTTAAAAAGTTCATCATCCAAATCGTTGAGAGAGTATTTTGGCACTTTTCCCTTTTCACTTTCCCCTTCAAAGAGTCGTCTCTCGATTCCAGCAACCATTGCTACAGCCAAAAGAAGGAAGAAAAATTGATGCAGTAATGGACCACAAACAAGTATCTGACCACTCTGATACTGCCTCCTGAAGAAGCATGCAGGAGGTTGATGATCTATTTCATTTGAGAATATTGTTGCTTTAGTTTGACAGAAACTAATTAAAAAAATATTTGGGCTATTCTGCAATACACAACACAGGTCTGCCACAGGAATAATAAAAATATACTACTCACTGGACAGGAACTCTTTTCTTAGTGCACCGGTGTCAACTCCTGGTTCCCCCAGGGAGGAAACTTTCAAAGGGTTCAGTGGACTGCCAATTCTTTCTGTGCTTCCAGAGTTTCAGACCTTTGTCAACCATACCTTCTCTGGACACACAGATTTCAAAATTCCTGCTGCGGTCAACCTGTGTCATTACCCACTGAAGAACATCCTCTTCACTGTTAAATGAAAAAAAATAATGTTCACAATCCACTTTAGCTTACCAATTACAAATTCAATTTGAATAGTTACCATGATATTTGATCCAGGCTGGAGCATGGTTCAGCAGTGTTAAGCTGGCAAAGGTTCTTCTCCATGCTAATGTAAAAACAGAAGATAATTTAAAAATGATAGATTTAGTGCTTTCAATCTGTATTAAAACCATTAGTAACACAAATTCATCTAGGAACTGCCCATGTAACGATTGTCAAGCAACCTTAAGAAATAGAGATACAATAGATTATCTAACAGAAATTACCTTTCACTGCAGAGGCTTGCATGGAGCTCAATGTCTGACACTGGAAATGTTTGTATGCAAATTGGACATTTGACCTCACTTTCCTAAGTGTAGACACAATAAAGTTCAGAAGAGGGTATGTGAGTCTGCAATGTGGTAAAATACTTCAGGCTATCAAAAAGGAGTAAGTTTGTCAGGAAGAACCAATCGTCAAAAGTTGATTCAATACAAACTTTTTCCTCCAAATTTCCCTTTCCACTTACTAAGTTTTAACTCATTTACATCTTTGTGCTTGCATACAATGAAGTATCATTAATTGAATATGAGCTCCAAAGACAATTTTAAAACACATATTTTAAAAGTATGAATAAGAAGTTAATATTTATTAACTTCTTATTCATACTTTTAGAAACTATGTATGTATAATGTCTTATTTAATAACTTCAGATGCATACTTGATACATTTTTGATGTCACCCTGCAAACCCTTCTCCATGTTAACTGACAGCACTTACAAAGCAATGTTTCTCAGAGGACTGTGGCACATCTGAATTTGGCCCTGGGGCTGTGCTTGAAGATGTTGCCTCATCCAAGAACACCACTTCTGACTCCTGAGCAAAGAGGTTGAAAAAAACATGCAAAGGTTTGGGATAAAGCTTACCATGACAGATAACTCTTAAGTAAGGCATTTAAGATCAAAGCTGTAAAAGTTAAGCCTACATTTCCAAGAAACAGAGAAAAAAAGTTTACTTCATCTTCCAAGTCTGATATGCTGGAGCACTGATCAATGTGCAGTGCCAACATCTGGAGTGGCATCACTGCCTTGCATTGTTTGCATGTTGTTTTTGGCATAAGAGCAAACTCTGGTGCATCTGCTGGGAGAGTTGATAAATCTAGCTCATCTTGGAGGGGCACCACATATAACAAAAGTTTTCCTCCACTTGAGGCTCTTCTGATGACAGAACCGGTGTAACCTTCTGCGTCTAATGCGATTGCAGACATCTTTCTTCTTCCATTTCCGCCTTCAAAACAATTAAAACAATATTAAAATAGTAAATAACCATGACGTTCTGTAAATTTCTTGATTAATATATATTTTTTCTTAACCGAAATTGCACCTGCTGCCTTGAAAAGAAGCCATCTGTCCTCAAGAACATTCATCTTTGGATATGCTGCCTCAAGTAAACTAGATAACTAACAAACAAAAACAGCAGCTTTCACTTAAACAGCATTAATCTACTGTCATGCAATTAACATTCTTAATATACTACTTGAACCATATATGTATGCTTCAATTCATTAAATATCCCACCTCTGCATGAGTTACATCTGATGTAATAGACAGCGTATGCTTTCCAAGCCCTGCTTGAATGAGCTCCAGCTCCTCAGAAGGGGATGGAGTTGTCTCCGTTTTGGAGGTAAAGTAAAAAAAAAACAAACATCAAATGGAATCCACTTCTTCACATTTCTTGCCTGTTTGTAGCCTCTGGTGGGTGGACCTTTGTTTCTTCGTTTGAAATACCCAGGGAAGGATCTGAAGGATGTTGTTAAACAAAAAATATGTTTACACTTCATAAAAAATCCCTTACAAGGATATGAAATTATAATGTGAGTGACAATGTTACACAGCTAAACTGGCCCCTTTTATAATTTATTTTTTTATACCTGGCCATCTCAGACTCCACTGTTGGCCTCTCCCTACTGGTGCTCTGACCCTGTCCTTCAGGTATTATTCTGCTGAGCAGAGACATGAAATGCTGAGCAGCTTCGGTAACTGCACGCCAATCACACTGTAAAAGAATTTAAGATGCATGGCATTGTTATGTGATCATGCAGAGTACATGTGTCATTAAGGATCTATTCCTGCCGTGCTTGTTATACTACTGGGCAACAATGCAGAGAAGGTAATAGTTTATTTCTTACACACACACCCCCCCCCCCCCCCAAAATTATTCAAATCCATTCTTTTGTGTGCTCAAGGGTGACCGTAACTATGGACGCCTCAGAAGCAGGCTGGGGGGCTCTATGGGAGCACCACTCGGCCTGGGGCCGGTGGGGTCCCTTTTGGAGGGGGGCTCACATCAACCTGCTCGAACTGAAGGCAGTGTATCGGGCCTTGGTGTATTTCCGTCCCATGATTCGGGGGAAGCACGTGTTGGTTCGGACCGACAATTCAACCGCAGACCTCCCTGGTGGTCGATGTAGGCAATCACCAGGGAGGTCTGCAGTTGAATCGAGGAATGTGGGTATTATTATGACTGGAAGGAGTGGATTCATTTAGACTAACATATTCATCTTGACACAGCCAGGTTTCAGTGAGACTGAGTAAATCAATATGATTATCTGATATTAATTCGTTTACTAACACTGCTTTAGATGATAGAGACCTGATATTTAACAGTCTGCATTTAATTCCCCTGTTTTGTCTTTCTGTCACAGAAGAGGTTTTAATTTTTATGAGGTTGTTATGCTCAACTCCTCCTTGTTTAATTTTGGATTTAAATAATTTAGGTAGTCGGGGGACAGACACCGTTTGTATAAAACTATGAAAACTATGGCTGGGTAACTGAACAAGCTCAGAGAGGCATATGCGACTCTGAGTCCTGATATCAACTCTGGGTTGTCAGAGATTTGAATTACTAATAAAATTTGCCAGGTTCCTAGAAATGAGAGCAGCTCCATCCAAAGTGGGATGAATGCCGTCTCTCCTAATAAGACCACGTTTTCCCCAGAAAGTTTGCCAATTATTAATGAAACCCACATTGTTTGCTGGACACCACCTGGACAGCCAGCGATTAAATGATGACATGCGGCTAAACATGTCATCAGTGGTCAGATTTGGGAGGGGTCCAGAGAAAACTACGGAGTCAGACATAGTTTTTGCATATTCACACACCGAGGCAATATTAATTTTCCGATTGGCGTAACCGGGTGTCACTGCCGCCGACGTGAATAACAATCTTAATGAATCTAAGTTTAGCTTTAGCCAGCAGTTTTAAGTTTGATTCAATGTCGCCCGCTCTGGCCCCAGGGATACATTTGACTATGGCCTCTGGTGTTGCTAACTTCACGTTCCTCAGAATAGAGCTGCCAATAACCAGAGTTTTATCCTCAGCAGATGTGTCGCTGAGCGGGGAAAAGTGGTTGGAAACGTGAACAGGCTGGTGGTGAGCCGTGGGCTTCGGCTTGGAGTTACGTCTCTCGCCAACGGTTACCCAACCTCCCAGCTGTAGGGTGTTACCGGAGGACCGCTAGCAGAGGCTACGCTATGTGGCTCCGCACCGGCTACAGGGGGCTGGCTAACTACTGCAGCTACTGAATGGTTTTCCATGGTGCGGAGCTGTGCTTCTAATTCACTAAGCCTCGCCTCCAACGCAGCAAATAAGCTACACTTGTTATGGACCTCGGCCTGAAAGGGCGAGGACCCTCTTGTTCTTGTAGCGTTTATTATTATTATTATTAGGGACCTCGGCCTGAAAGGGCGAGGACCCTATTGTTTTTGTGGCGTTTTTAGGGACCTCGGCTGAAGGGCGAGGACCCTCTTGTTCTTGTGGCGTTTTTAGGGACCTCGGCTGAAGGGCGAGGACCCTCTTGTTCTTGTAGCGTTTATTATTATTATTATTAGGGACCTCGGCTGAAGGGCGAGGACCCTATTGTTCTTGTAAGGTTTATTCTTATTATTAGGGACCTCGGCCTGAAAGGGCGAGGACCCTCTTGTTCTTGTAGTGTTTATTAGGGACCGAGCCTAGAGGCAGAGGACTGCTCAAGGAGCTACTCACAAAGAAGTCCTCGCCAAAGGCCCTATAGTTTTTTCCGCATTTTTTCTCACTGACCTTTGGCGAGGACACTATTGTTTTTGCTGTGTTTATTATTAGGGACCGAGCCTAGAGGCAGAGGACTGCTCAAGGAGCAGTCCTCGCCAAAGGCGAGGACCCTCTTGTTTTTGCTGCGTGCGTTTATAAGTGACCGGGCCCAACAGTAGTGGACTACTCACAAAGAAGTCCTCGCCAAAGGCGAGGACCCTCCCTATAGTTTTTGCCGCATTTTTTCTTACTGACCAGTCCTCGCCGAAGGCGAGGACACTATTGTTTTTGCTGCGTTTATTCTTTATTCTTTATTCTTTCTTCCGCCGCCTCTTTGAACTGGAATTTGACCCCCTAAACATGCTCAAAAACTCACCAAAATTGGCACGCACATCAGAACTGGTGAAAAATTTTATAAAATGGTGACATTAACCCCTAAAGTGCCAAAATGGGCTCTCTAGCGCCACCTAGGCACACAAAAATGGCCGCCACGGCCTGTAGGAACGTCGTAGAAACATGAAACCAAAAGTGGCGTGTTCGTCTCACCAAGACCTAAAAATCACGCGCTGACACCCCTGACCTAAATCCAACAGGAAGTGAGATATTTGCCCTTTCAAAGTAAGATTTTGCCTTAAAACTGCCTTTCCTAAAAAATCTTCTTCTCATACAGCGTTTATCCTATCGACTTCAAACTTGCACAGATTACAGATCAACTCCTTCTAATCAAAAGTTGTGCGTAACTTTTTCATTACTCGCTTCGTTTGGATTTTGTGGCCTCCATAAGGTGAGATGTCAGAAAAACGTCCTGACGATCTTCGAAAGCTGTCCCATAGGAAATGAATGGCAGCAGGGGGGAGAAAGAGACCAATCTTCGGGCTTTTTCTAGCATTTACAGCGTCTCCATACTTTGTGCTACAGACTCCATTCCAACTCTCAAATGTTGCCACAGGTCTCATCTATTCACTCATGTTTTCATCTTTTCATATCTTTTATCGTTTTTGATCGGTGCCTCTCAAAGTACCATGAGCAAAAGTGGAGAAATTCTCAGTTTACAATGGGTGTGTATTGCACGGAATGCTGTGAGCTAGAGTGGAGAGGGCTCTAAAAATCGTCTAAAACTTTTGTCTTTAACTCGCTGCCATGGCCACAATTTTCACTGTACAGACACAATTTATACCACAAAACGTAGGAAAATTTGTCCAGCTCACAGATATGTTGACATGGAATCTCTCCCACGTACACATTTTTGCTGAGCGGCTCCAAAGCGAAGGGAGCGCCCATTATTTTTTCATTCACTCCCATGTAAAGTCTGACGAGAAATTTCTGGAAACAGCTTAGGTACAACACATTTTAAACTCGCTCCCCTGACCACATTTTTGACTCGAGAAATATAAAACGCGAGACGTGCGTTCACGAGACGTGGCTGGCTCTCAAAATCACTTTATTTTCTTGCTTGGACCAACGGTTTGGGCATGCGAAGCATTTGTTTGAGGAGTTCAAACCCATATTAAACAGCCTTTGGTGAGCTGCTCTCCTTAGCTGTCTGTGTGTGCCACAGGTGCTGACAAGTCATTAATCGCCATGACAACGGCTGCACACACACACACACACACACACACAGCCACACAGCTCTCTCTGTCTGTGTGTCTCACAATCTTTAAAGGACAGATTACAGCAGCAGAATCTTCATTTGAAACAGCAAATACACATTATTAACCCCTACAGTGCCAAAATGGGCTCTCTAGCGCCACCTAGACGCACTAAAATGGCCACTACAGCCCGTAGGGATGTCGTATCAAGATCAAACCAAAACTGGTGTGTTTGACTTACAAATCACGCATTGACACCCATGACCTGATTCCAACAGGAAGTGAGCTATTTGACCTTTCAAAGTAAGATTTCGCCTCAAACGTGGTCTCAAGAAAACACATCTCCTCCTACACTGTTTATTTTATCAGTTTTAAAGATGCACACATGCCAGCTCAACTGCTACTAAACAGATCTTCTGTATAACTTTATCTCTCTCATCACATTATTTTCATGATTGGACCAACAGTTTGGACCAACATTTACACAGTAGATTTATTTTGTTTTGTGTTGTTTTTGTCGCCTCTTCCTCAAAATAAAGGAAGAGGAATCTGATGGGAAGAAATTCGCTCATCTAATTTGCATAATGTGACATCACTTGTACATACCTACAGCTACAGAAAGCATTCAAACATCAAAACGTTCAGCTCTGTAAGGATTTTCTGATGTTTGTGGCAATATGTTTGATATTTCTAAATAATTCACAGTGACGAAATGGGCTGGGGGCGGAAATGGCGCGACGAGGTCCCGCCAAATGCTGCTTGCAGCTTTAATTAGGGACCGAGCCCGAAGGCAGAGGACTGCTCACAGAGCAGTCCTCGCCGAAGGCGAGGACCCTATTGTTTTTGCTGTGTTTATTATTATTCTTTATTCTTTATTCTTTATTCTTTATTCTTTCTTCCGCCGCCTCTTTGAACTGGAATTTGACCCCCTAAACATGCTCAAAAACTCACCAAAATTGGCACGCACATCAGAACCGGTGAAAAATTTTATAAAATGGTGACATTAACCCCTAAAGTGCCAAAATGGGCTCTCTAGCGCCACCTAGGCACACAAAAATGGCCGCCACGGCCTGTAGGAACGTCGTAGAAACATGAAACCAAAAGTGGCGTGTTCGTTTCATCAAGACCTAAACATCACGCGCTGACACCCCTGACCTAAATCCAACAGGAAGTGAGATATTTGCCCTTTCAAAGTAAGATTTTGCCTTAAAACTGCCTTTCCTAAAAAATCTTCTTCTCATACAGCGCTTATCCAATCGGCTTTAAACTTGCACAGATGACAGATCAACTCCTTCTAATCAAAAGTTGTGCGTAACTTTTTCATTACTCGCTGCGTTTGGATTTTGTGGCCTCCATAAGGTGAGATGTCAGAAAAACGTCCTGACGATCTTCCAAAGCTGTCCCATAGGAAATGAATGGCAGCAGGGGGAGAAAGAGACCAATCTTCGGGCTTTTCTAGCATTTACAGCGTCCATACTTTGTGCTACAGACTCCATTCCAACTCTCAAATGTTGCCACAGGTCTCATCTATTCACTCATGTTTTCATCTTTTTCATATCTTTTATCGTTTTTGATCTGTGCCTCTCAAAGTACCATGAGCAAAAGTGGAGAAATTCTCACTTTATGGGTGTGTATTGCATGGAATGCTGTGAGCTAGAGTGGAGAGGGCTCTAAAATCGTCTAAAACTTTTGTCTTTAACTCGCTGCCATGGCCACAATTTTCACTGTACAGACACAATTTATACCACAAAACGTAGGAAAATTTGTCCTGCTCGCAGAGATATGTTGACATGGAATCTCTCACACGTACACATTTTTGCTGAGTGGCTCCAAAGCGAAGGGAGCGCCGATTTTTCTCTCATTCACTCCCATGTAAACTCAGAGGAGAAATTTCTGGAAACAGCTTAGGTGCAACACATTTTAAACTCGCTCCCCTGACCACATTTTTGACTCGAGAAATATAAAACGCGACACGTGCGTTCACGAGAAGTGGCTGTCTCTCAAAATCACTTTATTTTCTTGCTTTGACCAACGGTTTGCATTTGTTCGAGGAGTTAAAACCCATTATAAACAGCCTTTGGTGAGCTGCTCTCCTTAGCTGTCTGTGTGTGCCACAGGTGCTGACAAGTCATTAATCGCCATGACAACGGCTGCACACACACACACACACACACAGCCACACGGCTCTCTGTCTGTGTGTCTCACAATCTATAAAGGACAGATTACAGCAGCAGAAACTTCATTTGAAACAGCAAATACACATTATTAACCCCTACAGTGCCAAAATGGGCTCTCTAGCGCCACCTAGACACACTAAAATGGCCACTACAGCCCGTAGGGATGTCGTATCAAGATCAAACCAAAACTGGTGTGTTTGACTTACAAATCACGCATTGACACCCAGGACCTGATTCCAACAGGAAGTGAGCTGTTTGACCTTTCAAAGTAAGATTTCGCCTCAAACGTGGTCTCAAGAAAACACATCTCCTCCTACACTGTTTATTTTATCAGTTTTAAAGATGCACACATGCCAGCTCAACTGCTACTAAACAGATCTTCTGTATAACTTTATCTCTCTCATCATCACATTATTTTCATGATTGGACCAACAGTTTGGACCAACATTTACACAGTAGATTTATTTTGTTTTGTGTTGTTTTTGTCGTCTCTTCCTCAAAATAAAGGAAGAGGAATCTGATGGGAAGAAATTCGCTCATCTAATTTGCATAATGTGACATCACTTGTACATACCTACAGCTACAGAAAGCATTCAAACATCAAACCCTTCAGCTCTGTAAGGATTTTCTGATGTTTGTGGCAATATGTTTGATATTTCTAAATAATTCACAGTGACGAAATGGGCTGGGGGCGGAAATGGGCGCGAGTGCGAGGTCCCGCCAAATGCTGCTTGCAGCTTTAATTAGGGACCGAGCCCTAAGGCAGAGGACTGCTCACAGAGCAGTCCTCGCCGAAGGCGAGGACCCTATTGTTTTTGCTGTGTTTATTATTATTCTTTATTCTTTATTCTTTATTCTTTCTTCCGCCGCCTCTTTGAACTGGAATTTGACCCCCTAAACATGCTCAAAAACTCACCAAAATTGGCACGCACATCAGAACCGGTGAAAAATTTTATAAAATGGTGACATTAACCCCTAAAGTGCCAAAATGGGCTCTCTAGCGCCACCTAGGCACACAAAATGGCCGCCACGGCCTGTAGGAACGTCAGAGAAACATGAAACCAAAAGTGGGGTGTTCGTTTCATCAAGACCTTAACATCACGCGCTGTGCGACCTGACGTAACTCCTAGAGGAAGTGAGATATTTGCCCTTTCAAAGTAAGATTTTGCCTTAAAACTGCCTTTCCTAAAAAATCTTCTTCTCATACAGCGCTTATCCAATCGGCTTTAAACTTGCACAGATGACAGATCAACTCCTTCTAATCAAAAGTTGTGCGTAACTTTTTCATTACTCGCTTCGTTTGGATTTTGTGGCCTCCATAAGGTGAGATGTCAGAAAAACGTCCTGACGATCTTCCAAAGCTGTCCCATAGGAAATGAATGGCAGCAGGGGGGAGAAAGAGACCAATCTTCGGGCTTTTTCTAGCATTTACAGCGTCTCCATACTTTGTGCTACAGACTCCATTCCAACTCTCAAATGTTGCCACAGGTCTCATCTATTCGCTCATGTTTTCATCTTTTTCATATCTTTTACCGTTTTTGATCTGTGCCTCTCAAAGTACCATGAGCAAAAGTGGAGAAATTCTCAGTTTACAATGGGTGTGTATTGCATGGAATGCTGTGAGCTAGAGTGGAGAGGGCTCTAAAAATCGTCTAAAACTTTTGTCTTTAACTCGCTGCCATGGCCACAATTTTCACTGTACAGACACAATTTATACCACAAAACGTAGGAAAATTTGTCCTGCTCGCAGATATGTTGACATGGAATCTCTCACACGTACACATTTTTGCTGAGTGGCTCCAAAGCGAAGGGAGCGCCGATTTTTCTCTCATTCACTCCCATGTAAACTCAGAGGAGAAATTTCTGGAAACAGCTTAGGTGCAACACATTTTAAACTCGCTCCCCTGACCACATTTTTGACTCGAGAAATATAAAACGCGACACGCATGCTCACGAGAAGTGGCTGTCTCTCAAAATCACTTTATTTTCTTGCTTGGACTAACGGTTTGGGCATGCAAGCATTTGTTCGAGGAGTTCAAACCCATTATAAACAGCCTTTGGTGAGCTGCTCTCCTTAGCTGTCTGTGTGTGCCACAGGTGCTGACAAGTCATTAATCGCCATGACAACGGCTGCACACACACACACACATAACCACACAGTTCTCTCTGTCTGTGTGTCTCACAATCTTTAAAGGACAGATTACAGCAGCAGAAACTTCATTTGAAACAGCAAATACACATTATTAACCCCTACAGTGCCAAAATGGGCTCTCTAGCGCCACCTAGACACACTAAAATGGCCACTACAGCCCGTAGGATGTTGTATCAAGATCAAACCAAAACTGGTGTGTTTGACTTACAAATCACGCATTGACACCCAGGACCTGATTCCAACAGGAAGTGAGCTGTTTGACCTTTCAAAGTAAGATTTCGCCTCAAACGTGGTCTCAAGAAAACACATCTCCTCCTACACTGTTTATTTTATCAGTTTTAAAGATGCACACATGCCACCTCAACTGCTACTAAAGAGATCTTCTGTATAACTTTATCTCTCTCATCATCACATTATTTTCATGATTGGACCAACAGTTTGGACCAACATTTACACAGTAGATTTATTTTGTTTTGTGTTGTTGTTGTCGTCTCTTCCTCAAAATAAAGGAAGAGGAATCTGATGGGAAGAAATTCGCTCATCTAATTTGCATAATGTGACATCACTTGTACATACCTACAGCTACAGAAAGCATTCAAACATCAAAACGTTCAGCTCTGTAAGGATTTTCTGATGTTTGTGGCAATATGTTTGATATTTCTAAATAATTCACAGTGACGAAATGGGCTGGGGGCGGAAAAGGGCGAGGTCCCGCCAAATGCTGCTTGCAGCTTTAATTATTATTCTTTTTTCCGCCGCCTCTTTGAACTGGAATTTGACCCCCTAAACATGCTCAAAAACTCACCAAAATTGGCACGCACATCAGAACCGGTGAAAAATTTTATAAAATGGTGACATTAACCCCTAAAGTGCCAAAATGGGCTCTCTAGCGCCACCTAGGCACACACAAATGGCCACGGCCTGTAGGAACGTCGTAGAAACATGAAACCAAAAGTGGCGTGTTCGTCTCATCAAGACCTAAACATCACGCGCTGACACCCCTGACCTAAATCCAACAGGAAGTGAGATATTTGCCCTTTCAAAGTAAGATTTTGCCTTAAAACTGCCTTTCCTAAAAAATCTTCTTCTCATACAGCGCTTATCCAATCGGCTTCAAACTTGCACAGATGACAGATCAACTCCTTCTAATCAAAAGTTGTGCGTAACTTTTTCATTACTCGCTTCGTTTGGATTTTGTGGCCTCCATAAGGTGAGATGTCAGAAAAACGTCCTGACGATCTTCGAAAGCTGTCCCATAGGAAATGAATGGCAGCGGGGGGGAGAAAGAGACCAATCTTCGGGCTTTTTCTAGCATTTACAGCGTCTCCATACTTTGTGCTACAGACTCCATTCCAACTCTCAAATGTTGCCACAGGTCTCATCTATTCGCTCATGTTTTCATCTTTTTCATATCTTTTACCGTTTTTGATCTGTGCCTCTCAAAGTACCATGAGCAAAAGTGGAGAAATTCTCAGTTTACAATGGGTGTGTATTGCATGGAATGCTGTGAGCTAGAGTGGAGAGGGCTCTAAAAATCGTCTAAAACTTTTGTCTTTAACTCGCTGCCATGGCCACAATTTTCACTGTACAGACACAATTTATACCACAAAACGTAGGAAAATTTGTCCTGATCGCAGATATGTTGACATGGAATCTCTCACACGTACACATTTTTGCTGAGTGGCTCCAAAGCGAAGGGAGCGCCGATTTTTTTCTCATTCACTCCCATGTAAACTCAGAGGAGAAATTTCTGGAAACAGCTTAGGTGCAACACATTTTAAACTCGCTCCTCTGACCACATTTTTGACTGTAGAAATATAAAACGCGACACGTGCGTTCACGAGAAGTGGCTGTCTCTCACAATCACTTTATTTTCTTGATTGGACCAACGGTTTGGGTATGGGAAGGACTTGTTTGAGGAGTTAAAACCCATTATAAACAGCCTTTGGTGAGCTGCTCTCCTTAGCTGTCTGTGTGTGCCACAGGTGCTGACAAGTCATTAATCGCCATGACAACGGCTGCACACACACACACACACACACACACACACACACACACACAGCTCTCTCTGTCTGTCTCACAATCTTTAAAGGACAGATTACAGCAGCAGAAACTTCATTTGAAACAGCAAATACACATTATTAACCCCTACAGTGCCAAAATGGGCTCTCTAGCGCCACCTAGGTCTACTAAACTGGCCACTGTGGCCTGTAAGCATGTCGTAGACAGATCAAACCAAAACTGGTGTGTTTGACTTACAAATCACGCATTGACACCCATGACCTGATTCCAACAGGAAGTGAGCTATTTGACCTTTCAAAGTAAGATTTCGCCTCAAACGTGATCTCAAGAAAACACATCTCCTCCTACACCGTTTATTTTATCAGTTTTAAAGATGCACACATGCCACCTTAACTGCTACTAAACAGATCTTCTGTATAACTTTATCTCTCTCATCATCACATTATTTTCATGATTGGACCAACGGTTTGGACCAACATTTACACAGTAGATTTATTTTGTTTTGTGTTGTTTTTGTCATGTCTTCCTCAAAATGAAGGAAGAGGAATCTGTTGGGAATAAATTCGCCCATCTAATTTGCATAATGTGACATCACTTGTACATACCTACAGCTACAGAAAGCATTCAAACATCAAAACGTTCAGCTCTGTAAGGATTTTCTGATTTTTGTGGCAATATGTTTGATATTTCTAAATAATTCACAGTGACGACATAAGCTGGGGGCGGAAATGGGCGCGAGTGCAAGGTCCCGCCAAACGCTGCTTGCAGCTTTAATTAGGGACCGAGCCTAGAGGCAGAGGACTGCTCAAGGAGCAGTCCTCGCCGGAGGCGAGGAGCCTCTTGTTTTTGCTGCGTGCGTTTATAAGTGACCGGGCCCAACAGTAGTGGACTACTCACAAAGAAGTCCTCGCCAAAGGCGAGGACCCTCTCTATAGTTTTTGCCGCATTTTTTCTCACTGACCAGTCCTCGCCGAAGGCGAGGACACTATTGTTTTTGCTGCGTTTATTATTATTATTATTATTATTATTATTATTATTATTATTCTTTCTTCCGCCGCCTCTTTGAACTGGAATTTGACCCCCTAAACATGCTCAAAAACTCACCAAAATTGGCATGCACATCAGAACCGGTGAAAAATTTTATAAAATGATGACATTAACCCCTAAAGTGCCAAAATGAGCTCTCTAGCGCCACCTAGGCACACAAAAATGGCCGCCACGGCCTGTAGGAACGTCGTAGAAACATGAAACCAAAAGTGGCTTCTTCAACTCATCAAGACCTAAAAATCACGCACTGACACCCCTGACCTAAATCCAACAGGAAGTTAGATATTTGCCCTTTCAAAGTAAGATTTTGCCTTAAAACTGCCTTTCCTAAAAAATCTTCTTCTCATACAGCGCTTATCCAATCGGCTTCAAACTTGCACAGATGACAGATCAACTCCTTCTAATCAAAAGTTATTCGTAACTTTTTCATTACTCGCTTCGTTTGGATTTTATGGCCTCCATAAGGTGAGATGTCAGAAAAACGTCCTGACGATCTTCCAAAGCTGTCCCATAGGAAATGAATGGCAGCGGGGGGGAGAAAGAGACCAATCTTCGGGCTTTTTCTAGCATTTACAGCGTCTCCATACTTTGTGCTACAGACTCCATTCCAACTCTCAAATGTTGCCACAGGTCTCATCTATTCACTCATGTTTTCATCTTTTTCATATCTTTTACCGTTTTGATCTGTGCCTCTCAAAGTACCATGAGCAAAAGTGGAGAAATTCTCAGTTTACAATGGGTGTGTATTGCATGGAATGCTGTGAGCTAGAGTGGAGAGGGCTCTAAAAATCGTCTAAAACTTTTGTCTTTAACTCGCTGCCATGGCCACAATTTTCACTGTACAGACACAATTTATACCACAAAACGTAGGAAAATTTGTCCTGCTCAGATATGTTGACATGGAATCTCTCACACGTACACATTTTTGCTGAGTGGCTCCAAAGCGAAGGAGCGCCGATTTTTCTCATTCACTCCCATGTAAACTCAGAGGAGAAATTTCTGGAAACAGCTTAGGTGCAACACATTTTAAACTCGCTCCCCTGACCACATTTTTGACTCGAGAAATATAAAACGCGGCACGTGCGTTCACGTGAAGTGGCTGTCTCTCAAAATCACTTTATTTTCTTGCTTGGACCAACGGTTTGGGCATGCGAAGCATTTGTTCGAGGAGTTAAAACCCATTATAAACAGCCTTTGGTGAGCTGCTCTCCTTAGCTGTCTGTGTGTGCCACAGGTGCTGACAAGTCATTCATCGCCATGACAACGGCTGCACACACACACACACACACACACACACACAGCCACACAGCTCTCTTTGTCTGTCTCACAATCTTTAAAGGACAGATTACAGCAGCAGAAACTTCATTTGAAACAGCAAATACACATTATTAACCCCTACAGTGCCAAAATGGGCTCTCTAGCGCCACCTAGACGCACTAAAATGGCCACTACAGCCCGTAGGGATGTCGTATCAAGATCAAACCAAAACTGGTGTGTTTGACTCACAAATCATGCACTGACACCCATGACCTGATTCCAACAGGAAGTGAGCTATTTGACCTTTCAAAGTAAGATTTCGCCTCAAACGTGGTCTCAAGAAAACACATCTTCTCCTACGCCGTTTATTTTATCAGTTTTAAAGATGCACACATGCCAGCTCAACTGCTACTAAACAGATCTTCTGTATAACTTTATCTCTCTCATCATCACATTATTTTCATGATTGGACCAACGGTTTGGGAATGGGAAGAACTTGTTCGAGGAGTTAAATCTCCACTAAAAGGGGTCTCTCTGTGTTCTGTCTGTCTCTCTCTGCTCTTCTGCCAGGTGCGCTTACTTAATTACCATGGCAACCGCTGTCACACACAAACTCACAGAAACATGATGTCTGTGCGTGTGTCTACATCTTACATTCAGACATGACAGAGGGAGCATCTCCATTTTAACCCTTTAGGTGCCAGAGTTAATTGAGGAAGATATTCCATTTTCATTTCAACATTTCAAAAGGCTGTGGCTTGAAAGTGGTGACAGATAAAGGCATACTGTAAATGAGAAAACTATTCATCATGACCCAAAGTTTGTGATAGGAGTAAATTAACTCATCTAATTTGCATATTGTGGCATCACCAGCAGGCAGCCATATTGGATTTCATAAATCTCAGTCAAAAAACATTTTGAACACATTTACACAGTAGATTTATTTTGTTTTGTGTTGTTGTTGTCGTCTCTTCCTCAAAATAAAGGAAGAGGAATCTGATGGGAAGAAATTCGCTCATCTAATTTGCATAATGTGACATCACTTGTACATACCTACAGCTACAGAAAGCATTCAAACATCAAAACGTTCAGCTCTGTAAGGATTTTCTGATTTTTGTGGCAATATGTTTGATATTTCTAAATAATTCACAGTGACGACATAAGCTGGGGGCGGAAATGGGCGCGAGTGTGAGGTCCCGCCAAACGCTGCTTGCAGCTTTAATTATTAATGTTATTATTATCTAGCTTCATTTTACTTATTAACTTATTTTATTTTTCTCCCTTCCCTTTCCAGTCGGTTGAACAAAACATTACATACCATATGAGGGATGGGGGCTGTTGAGGAAAGCCTTGCAGTATGTGTGCCACCGGGATGATTGATACTTGTATCATGCAAACCACAGGTATTTTAAGGACCTGGCGGTTTGCCTTTTTGTATGTAGCTTTGGTGCTAAATTTCTGTTTTGGATATGTTAAAGGGATAGTTCAACATTATGGCAAATTCGCCTATTGTCGTAATCCTTATAGTCATATGAATAGGTACATTACCTTTAATTGTCAGTGCGTGCTGTTCTGAGATCGGTGGGACAGAGCTGCCCGCTGAAATGGAGGTGAACGGTACAGGTCCCTCGCTCCCTCAAAACTAATCAAAAACACCATCAAATGACTCCAAAACGCTTTCGTGGACAACACATGGCTTGCGCATTCCCCACGATATGAAATAATAATGTATAATTAAGTAACATTACAACACATGAAGCAAATACTCGGAACTACTTTCTTGAGTAAATCACTGGGTGGAATGACACAGTGAGCAGCTGAGACAGTGCCATTGTTATTGCTTGTAGCCATTTGAGGTATCGTCAGCTGGACACAGCAGGTTTGAGGAAAGTTTACAAGTGTTTTTGTAAATCATAGTTGACACATGTATTGTAAAAGGTTGCAGTAACAAGCCGAAGACATGGAGCAGAGTGAAGTTTCACATAGTTCCAACCAGTAATACGGACAGGATGAAACAATGGCTATTTGTGCTGGACATCGACCCCAGCACACCTCTGGAAATGGTCCGGAAAATGTTTGTGTGCTCCTGCCATTTTTTACTGGAGGACTACAGTGAAAGGATGGAGCGCAGAAGCTCAGGAATGGTTCAAACTCCTTTCTTGAGAGACACTGTCATACCATCTGTCGGCATCACTAAATGAGCAGACGTGGTAAGTGATCGTTGTGTATTTTGCTCAGCAATCTCTCTGCTGTAACGTTACCTCCATGTTGAGTAACATTAGCCTACAACCCAGGCATGGTAAATAAGGCTAAAATGCAAATGTTGTTGTGGTTATGTTATGGATAAGTGCTTGCCCAGAGCATATAGTGAAGTGACTGGCATTACTTCTCATTGCTGGGAATAAACAGACTGCTAGGTAACATTTTATGTTGTTGTTCCTTCAGGAGTTGTGGTGATTTATGAGTGTGGAGTTAGCATGTTCTCCCCATGTTCCGGTGATTATTTTGAGGCATACTCTGTATTTATATTACACAGGTGTACGTAATAAAGTGGCCAGTAAGCCCCACATTTACACCACCGGCTCTGGGTCTCCCCTCAGCCCCTGGCTGCTCGGCAGCCTCATCCTCTCTTCTTGCTCTCTCTTCTTCCAAAACCTGTAACTCTTCCTCTGTATATTCTGCACTAAACATATGTTGTTTGAAATCACTCCGCCCAGCAAGTACTGTATGTCTGGAATGTAGTTCCGGCTCTGCATTTGGCTTCACAACAACTGTCTCGTAATATTGCATTATTATTTCATAGCGTGGTGAATGTGTAAGCTACAAGTTGTCCACAAGAGCGTTTTGGAGTCATTTGATGGTGTATTTGATTAGTTTTGAGGGAGAGAGGGACCTGTACCGTTCACCTCCATTTCAGCGGGCAGCTCTGCCCCACTGATCTCAGAACAGCACGCACTGACAATTAAAGGTAATGTACCTACTCATATGACTATAGGGATTACAGCAATAGGCGAATTTGCCAAAATGTCGAACTATCCCTTTTAAATGTACAGTGTGGCCATTAACCCCTAAGGGACAGTCTCTTGATTTAGTTTACCTTATTATTACTTGGACAAAGTGGACTATCTATATGTTATATTACAATCCTCCTACACCACCATCTAGATGGCTAACTTGAATATCTTAAGCTGGAACGTTCAAGGTCTGAACTCACCATTAAGCATACGCGCTGTCTGGAATTCCTACACCGTAAACGTGTCTCCATAGCTTTGATTCAAGAAACCCACCTCACAGTAAATGATGTACAGAAGTTTCAAAACAAACACTATAAAGTTATAGCCCATTCATGTGCATCAAGTAAAGCTAGAGGGGTACTGATTATCGCCGAAAGGAAGCTCCAACTTTTGGTTGCTGATAATGGTAATGATAGTGATGGTAGATTTGTTTATGCACTACTCTCTGTTAACCATGCAAAGCTATTACTAGCATGCATTTATGCACCAAATGTTTAATGGTGACTTTTGCCCTCCATCAGCTAGACTTTATTATGTTACCAGGATCCCTGTTGCATTGTCGCTGGTGACTTTAATGCTACAGTCTCCCCAGAACTTGACAGATCCTCGGGTACACCGGATACAGTTCCTCCCTCTTCCCTGGCCCTAAGGTCCTTTCTGGCTGATCTCAGCCTAGTGGATCCATGGTGCATTCGCAATGATAATGTTGAAGCCTACTCCTTTTACTCTGTTCGTCATGGCACCTCTTCCAGGATCGACTACATTTTCTCCAGCCCCTCTCTTATAAATAACACGCCCCATATAAATATGCTCCCAATCTTGATCTCTGATCACACCCCTGTGTCATGCACTATAACACCATTTTTAGATCATCCTAAAGCACACTGGTGGAGGTTTAATGACTCCTTACCTAGCAATGCAGATTTTCTAGCACAAATGAAAGCACAACTTGGCGAATTCTTAGAAAATAAGAAGTCATGTGACAACCCCCAGACATTATGGAAAACAACTAAGTGCTTCATAAGAGGCACATGCATTGCCTTTGCCTCCAAGCTAAAACTTGACCGCGATAAACGACTTTCCGAAACTGAGGTGGAGATAGAGAAAGTAGAGAGGGCACAAAGAGAAGCATTCACAGAAACTAACGCCAATGCTCTCGGTGCGCTAAGGGGAGAATATAAGAGTATATCCATAAGCAAGGCTGAATTTATTCTGCACAGAACAAAACAGAGATATTATTACGATGGTGACCAGCCAAGTAGATTATTAGCACTTCGGTTAAAAGAAAGCGAATCAAAAGCAGTGATAAATGCCATTCAAACAACGAATGGGGAGGTTGTTACAGACCCCAGTGCAATTAATGATGTCTTCAGGAACTTTTACAGCAGCCTTTACACATCCGCATGTTGTGCAGACATAGAGGAGTGCACCTAATTTCTTCAAAAGTTGGTGCTGCCCAGTCTAAACCATTTAGACAGCTTAAAACTAGAGGACCCCATCTCATTAGTAGAGCTTGAGACAGCAGTCAAAGCTCTCCAGATGGTATATTTCCGGAGCTGTATCTAGCTTTCTGGGACCAGGTTGGACCTCTCATACTTGGTTCTATAAATTTTGCCATTGAACAGGGATCATTTCACTGGGACCAGAGAAATGCACGCAAGGAAAAGATCCGCTGGAGTGTTCAAGTTATCGACCAATCTCGCTCATTTGTGCAGATGTAAAACTGTATGCAAAAGTTCAGGTCAGTCGCCTGGAGACAGTAATTCGGAAATTGATTCATTTTGATCAGACAGGTTTTCTGAAAGGAGAGTAGCAGCTGATAATGTTTGGAGGCTTGTTCATGTTATTGAAGCTGCAGATACTATGCCAGATGATTGCTCTGTCCAGTCACTTGATGCCCATAAAGCCTTTGATAGGCAAGAATGGAATTATTTGTTGTTAGTCATGGAAAGGTTTGGATTTGGACAGAACTTCATATCTATGATACAAACACTATACAATCACGTGACAGCATCAGTTCTCACAGGCACTTGTCAATCACGAGCCTTCCCCATACATAGTGGCACCAGGCAGGGCTGTCCGCTTTCTCCTCTGCTCTTTGTCCTGTCCCTAGAGCCGCTGGTGCAGTCCATCAGAGAGAGCGACACAATATCTCCCATAACTATAGACCAATCTAGACACTACATTTCGCTATATGCGGATGACTGCCTCCTGTTCATATCCAATATTCAGACATCACTACCACAAATTCTAAAACTCTTTGACCGTTCTAGAGAAATGTCAAGCTTTAAAATCAACTGGACTACAGTCAGGTCCATAATTATTTGGACAATGATACAGTTGTCATTTTGGCTCTGTACACCATTACAATGGGTTTTAAATGAAATATTGAATACCTGCTTAAAGTGCAGACTCTCAGCTTTCATTTAAGGCTTTTTTCAAAAATGTAGTATGAACCATGTAGGAATGACAACCATTTCTTCACACAGTCTCCCAACTTTAAGGGCTCATAAGTATTTGGACAAACTAACATAATCATCAGTTTAACAGTCAGTTTTAATACTTGGTTGCAAATCCTTTACAGTCAATGACTGCCTGAAGTGTTGGACACATAGGCATCATCAGATGCTGGATTTCTTCCCTGGTGATGCTCTGCCAGCCCTTTACTGCAGCCGTCTGCACTTCCTGCTTGTGTTTTGAGTGTTTTGCCCTCAGTTTTGGCTTCAGCAAGAGAAACGCATGCTCAGTTGGATTCAGGTCAGATGATATTACTTGGCCATTGCAGAACATTCCACTTCTTTGCCTTAAAAATGTCTTTGGTTGCTTTTGCAGTATGCCTCAGGTCAATGTCCAACTGCACTGTGAAGCATAGTCCAGTGAGTTTTGAAGCATTTGGTTGAATCTGAGCAGATAATGGTGCCCCAAACACTTCAGCTTTCATCCTGCTGCTCTTGTAAGCAAGACAAGACTTCACTAGAATAAATGCAGAGGGTTTATCACAAGATGCAAACCATTGGTTAGCCTTAAAAATGGAAGGCCAGATTAGAGTTTGTCAAAAACCATCTACAAAGCCTGTACAGCTGTGGAACAGCATACTATGGACTGATAAAACAAAGATCAACGACCAGAATGATGGGAAGACAAGAGAAGGAAGAAGGGAAGGAACTGCTCATGATCCAAAGCACACCACCTCATCAGTGAAGCATGGTGGAGGTATGTTGTTATGTCATGGCCATGTATGGCTGCCAGTGGAACTGGTTCTCTTGTATTTATTGATGATGTGACTGCTGACAAGAGCAGCAGGATGAAAGCTGAAGTGTTTGGGGCACCATTATCTGCTCAGATTCAACCAAATGCTTCAAAACTCACTGGACTATGCTTCACAGTGCAGTTGGACATTGACCTGAAGCATACTGCAAAAGCAACCAAAGACATTTTTAAGGCAAAGAAGTGGAATGTTCTGCAATGGCCAAGTCATATCATCTGACCTGAGTCCAACTGAGGATGCATTTCTCTTGCTGAAGCCAAAACTGAGGGCAAAACACCCAAAACACAAGCAGGAAGTGCAGACGGCTGCAGTAAAGGGCTGGCAGAGCATCACCAGGGAAGAAACCCAGCATCTGATGATGTCTATGTGTCCAACACTTCAGGCAGTCATTGACTGTAAAGGATTTGCAACCAAGTATTAAAACTGACTGTTAAATTGATGATTATGTTAGTTTGTCCAAATACTTATGAGCCCTTAAAGTTGGGGGACTGTGTGAAGAAATGGTTGTCATTCCTACACGGTTCATACTACATTTTTGAAAAAAGCCTTAAATGAAAGCTGAGAGTCTACACTTTAAGCAGGTATTCATTGTTTCATTTAAAACCCACTGTGGTGGTGTACAGAGCCAAAATGACGACAACTGTATCATTGTCCAAATAATTATGGACCTGACTGTAAGTCTGCCCTTCTTCCATTATACGCGGCTGCTTGACTGTTAACATCCCTATTTGTACATCCCTTACATATCTTGGCATTAAAATCTACCCTACTCTTTGCAAAACAGTTCAGGAAAATTTTCTCTGTTTGAAAAAGAAAATTACAGAGGATCTGAAAAGATGGAGTTCTCCTTACATTTCTCTGCAAGGCAGAGTCACGACTGTTAAAATGAATGTCCTGCCTCGGATCAATTTCTTATTCCTTATGATCCCCCGAGCACCACCACCCAAATTTATCACGGAAATGCACTCTCTCTTATCACACTTTATATGGGGAGGAAAGCGTGCATGAATCAAACTTAAAACCTTGCAGAGAAGCAAACTCACCGGAGGGTTGGCTGTTCCTAACCTAAATTTTTATTATTATGCCCTACAGATTAGGCCATTACATGTCTGGAGGGACAGAGAATCTGAGATCCCTTGGCGGGCCTTAGAGGCAGCACGGGTGAAACCCCATCGACTGGAAGTCCTACTGTATATGGGCAGGGGGCGTAGAAACATTAACTTGCGCTATGGGAGTATTATAATCAACTCTATAGCAGCGTGGCAAAAAGTTGCACTGATGATGGACAACATAAGTTCCTTTCACAAAACATCTCCACTTTGGAATAATTATCACTTTCAATCAGGCGGGCAGCCCTTTACGTCTCCTCCGTGGTTAAATAAAGGTGTTTCCACTTATGGTGACATTTTTAACAACAATGGACTCTGTACATTTCAAGATATTAAAGAGACCTATGACCTACCAGGCACCTCCTACTTTCTCTACTTAAGACTCAGATCGGCCATGAAAACATATGGGGTGCCCTGGGACAAGCCCTTGCCAGAACACCCTATGGAGAAGTGGATTGGTCCTGGGCAGAGCTCTCGAGGGTTAGTCATGCGTATATATAATTCTCTGCTTGATCGATCTACTAATGCACTGGCAGGTGAAAAGGTGTGGGAAAAAGATCTTCACAGCACCGGTTCAGAGCCTGATTGGGAACGCATATGGTCCAATCTAAACATTACTTCTAAAAATCTGGTGCATCAACTTATACATTTTAAGATGATCCACAGAGCATATGCCACTCCTATCAAATGCATTAAAATGAAACTAATTACTAATCCCAACTGTACTCACTGCCAAGCTCAGATGCTGGGTACAACAATGCACATGTTTTGGGAATGCTCAGTGATCAGGGACTTTTGGGTTCAGGTTATGTTGTCTCTGTCAGAGCTATTAGGATCCACAATATTGCCTAGTCCCCACCTTTGTCTATTCAATGATGACTTGTTGCTATCTCTCAATTTGAACCAACATAGATTACTGTTAGCAGGCCGAACTGCAGCAAAAAAGGCCATACTGTCATTGTGTGTGGTATAACCCCAACATATCCTTGATTCACAATTGGATGGCCTCCTATCAGAGTATAGCTTCTCTTGAGTGTACAATGGCACGGCTCAATAGAGCCAGACCCACTACTGTACAGGCATGGTCAGACATAGTTGTATCCATAAGAGACTACCTTAAAAGAAGAGCTACACCCCTCCCACACCTTACCACACAATAACGTAAGACCTCAGATGTTCCAGCTAGTTTAAAGAAACTGACGGATATGTAATACATGTATATGTAATAATGTCCTTTAATAATGTCTTTTTCCTTCCAGTCCACTACTGCTTTTATTTGGTTGGTGAATGTATATTTAATTTTTCATTCATAACTGACAGGATTATTATTTTTTATCATTCTGTAAAATTCATCTCGTGGCTCTGTCTTGTTTTCCCTTATTTTAATTGTTTTCCCTTATTTTAATTGTTAAAGTTTGGAAATAAGTGACAAAAGGCCTAGCGAAAGAAAACGAGCTCCTCTGTCTGAGGAGGCAAAGGAGAGTGATAAAAGAAGAGGAAAAACAAGAGTAAACCCCAGTCAGGCATTCAGGAGGTGGAGAGAGCTCCGTGACCAAAGAGGCTTTAAAACCGATGTCCGGCTAGCTTTCTTTCTAATGGATCAGTAAGTAACACGGCTAAATGTTATCTAGACAAGAGAAGACTGTACTGTACTGGCTGCTAGTTAATTCCTAGCTGGCCAGCATTGCAAATTGCCACAACCAGGGACCAGGTAGGGAGTGTTGGTTGGCTGACATCCTCGTTGCCATTCTACGGCAGCCCTCGGACAGTGATACCCCCCCCTTCTGTTCTCTTCTCACGGAGGCAGCTATCGACGGACATCGCCCAGCTAAGTTATGAATTCGTGTATCATTTGTTTATTCGTTTTTCAAAATTAAACCAAATATGAAAAAACAAAAGGATGACTTGTTTTTTCAAAATGTGTTTCCAGAACCAAAATGAAAAAACGGATAACGACTTGTTTTCCGATTTCCGATTTTCTGTTTAAATGGAAAATGGAAACACAGATAATATTCAATATTTTCATCTCTCCGGAAACCAATTTTTTTTTCTTTTGCAAGCACTGTTTTTTTGTCGGACCGGTCAGAGTGACAGCTACATCCGGTTCATGGAAGCTAACGTTTTGGCTAACAACCGCTGCGTGTAGAGGCTGCAAACTTGGAGAAATTGTTCAATATGAGGTAAGTTGTGCTAAGATAACAATACGTGCCAGCTTATTGTTTGCTTCTACAGCTGACATGTAAGGGATAATGTATAGCTAGTGAGCCGGTGACTGTTGAAAAATAACTCTGCTGCACGTCGGGGTTCCATTCCCCTGTTGGGAGTTATTTTTCAACAGTCACCGGCTCACTATACATTATCTCGCTTAGAATATGGCTTACTACTAAAACATTCAAAAGTTACAACTGGCATCAATATTATTAAATTGCTGGCAGAGTGTATTGACAGAGGAGAGGCGTTCACCAGACAAATGGGAGCAGAAGAGAGGATTTTACTCCACTTCTCCTGGTCGGAGATGCTGGGTACCCAGTAGCTGCGAAGGCTGCCTTCACATTTATGGCCAGTGACCGACATGATCTGTCTGCTCTCCAGGCCAGTTTGGGAGAGCTGTGTGGACTAACATTAACTGATTTAGATGCTCCTCAGTCTAAGGCCGTTGCTATGGCGTCCCTAGCGACGGAGCAACAGAACAGCAGAGCAGCGGTGATACCTCAAGAAATAAACACCGCAAAATTTTGTTGATTGACCAATCAGAATCAAGTATTTAAGAGTGCCATGTTCTAAATTGGAATAGACTTCATGTGGCGAGTAATTTTTATGTTATTTGAAGATTTATGTTTGTCGTGACTCACAAATTTGCCACATTCGGCCATAATGGCAGCATAGAAATAATGCTGTATTTAGGTGGATTTCAACACACATACATTTTCTTTGGGAAATGCCATTCTAGTTAATTTTTATAAACATTATAAAAATAGCATGCTGGGATATAAATGGATTTTTTGTAGTTTTTCAGAACACAGAACAAAGTGAATGCATCAATGTTCAATGGAAAGCGACCAGGTGGACTTCAAACCATGGTTCCACCAGTCAAAAGTGACGACAACTGTCTTGACAGTGGGGATAGTGATGAAGACTACACCCCACACCACATCAGCACTATCCATTAAGCTAACGACACCCCTGTTGCTGCCAGTTTCATCACCTGGTTAGGAGTATAGTCTGTACACAACATGCACAGACCCCATGCACAGAGGCGCCGCCTCGCCACAGCAGTCGCGGGCTCGATCCCAGCCTGCGGCCCGTGTCATTCCCCCATTCTCTATTTCCCCACTTCATGCTGCTCTAAAGCAACAGGCCAAATAGATAATCTTATTTTTAAAAAAGCAGTAATAATGCTATAATTTTGTGTAGACTTTCAGCTTTTTGCGGTTTACACATGGCCATATGATTGTGAATGTAACCATGTGTACAAGATGTGTATATAATAGAGATAAAAATGTCTCCACTCTTATATAGTGATTTCTTTTTTCTACACCAGGTGATGTAAGCAGCAGTAGTACTGACAACAGGAGCAGCAGTGATGAAGACTCTGATGGAAATCATGATGCTCTTCCTAGCACCAGTGTTCTAAGTGAAAAGCTTGAGCTCTGTTTCACATTGGATTATAATAGTTGGTGTTATAGTCAGGGCATTGAAAATAATTGTGTGGCATCAATAAAATCTACATACCTGAGATGGGAAAATGTGTTTTAACATTATTATTATTATTATTTTTTTTTTTTTTACCATTTTTTTCCATTTATTCCTGTTATTGCTAATTTGTATCATACCTAAATGTATATCTATTCTATGTGCTAAAGAGAAATTAACAATCTTCACTTTAGTTAGCATCAGCTTGAAAGCAAATACACATATAATTATTATTATTTTTTATATAATTGTAAATACATTCAGGCATCAAGGGGATAAAGGGACTTTTAATTTACAATTTACACACATGTGCCTGTATTTACACACATGTGCCTGTATTTGTTGTTTTTTACTAAATCTATATATGGCACACATGTTAAAATTAACAGTCCCTTTATGCCAAAAGTCGTAAAGAAAGCAAGGGAAGAACATTTAATAAATCCCTGGGGGTGGGAGTGGCAGTGGCAGGGCAGAAATCTGAGAACAGAAATTCCGCGAGCGCACAGAAGCAGTCTGAGTGCGAGGAGAAAAGCCGAAGCTCGAGCAGGAAACATGGCACATGGCATCTGAGTGTAAGCACACAATTTGAGCAGAAACAGAGTAGATCACAGCGCAAGCAGAGGCTATTCGAGTGTGAGGGCAGGGTTTGAGGGACAATATTGTTGGGATTCACAGGACCATACATGTTTTGTCATTTGGTAAAATCACTGGACATTTAAAGGCTTTTTCCTCTGCATGCTCTTTGTCTTCAAACAAAGAGAGCTATGTGACACCCATCTCCACAGGAGGTCTCATCTCACACCTCAGTGAGACATAAGTCTCACAACTTGATTGGACAGGACTTTTACAGTGACATGTGACTCTGATGTCACAGACATCTGCACAAGGTCTGCTCCCTTCAGACAACCTCTCTTGCTCTACAGCTGCGTAGCAGTGCACACCTCTTTCTGGCTGGGCCTGGAACAGCAGAGGCCCAGACCACTAAAGGAAGGGCAATGGATCATAGACTCTCTTGCAAACACAAGGTTTGCAACTAGCTTTCCAGCAACAAGGAACTAAGTGAGTTAGCAGCCAGCGTCTAACTCTGCTAAACCCTGAGTGACCAGCTTCCTCGGAGTTTCACCTTTGGAACAAAGAACACAACAAAGACTGCAGCCACCACCTTCCCAGTGTTCTTCTGCCGGCTAACAAAGTAGTACACCACCAAGTGACTCTTTCTCCCATCCACTCAAGGATCGGTATACTTATCACAGCTTTACAGGCTAAGCAAGACTGTTAACTTGTTGTATGTGATTTGATGCTGTTTACTGAGTTATTGTTGTGATTTGTTTGCAGTTAGGTCATTGATTAGTTGGCTTCGCCAAAGCTAAGTGTTTAGTTTGCTAATACTGTTCACAAACAGATTCTTGCACCCAACTAAACAGTCTCTGCACTATTCCAGACCGTTTGCAACACATATCACATTCACATAGACTCATGAACAAATAGGCTTTCAACAGAGCTACACCCAAACAGGCATCTCAGAGTTCCCGCTTCTTTTTCTTTGTCTTTGTCCTGACGACACGGTCAGATGAATACCTCCCCCGACCTGAATCCAGCCTTGATTCGGCCTTTTTGGTAGCTCTCTGTTGTCAGCCATTTTGTTTTGTAGGCCAAACGGCTCCTTGATCACCACACCTGCCTTTGTCTTTCTCTTTTATCTCTTGCACACACACACACACACATATACACACCAAGCTTGTATATAGTTAGTAGAATTTGTGTGTTTTGGTTTGCTTTGCTAGTTTGTGAATAAATATAATTCTTTGGAATCATGCCTGCTGTCTGTTTAATGTTGCATAAGAGTGAATGAATAGTTAACCTCTGCTGCGTCAAGAACTCCGAAATCCTTCAGGCATTACTGTTAATTTTGGTTGTTGTCATAAATTTAATTATTAATCAAAACTCCAAATTAATAGTTTAACGTATTTTATGACACTGATACCTTTAACTGGCTATCATTTTTCCCTTTATGGGAATGGTGCCCCACGAGGTGATTTAATGTTAATTAAGTCACATTTTTAACATAATTATTACTTATTATTAATAAACATTTATTATTAATGATTATTAATTATTTCCGATAGCCAATTTAAATTCCAACATATTTGGTGCCTCTTGGTGAGACCTGATATATTGATCCCAAAATATTTGGTGCTGCCATGTGAAGCCCGAATTTATGTTCCCAACATTTTTGGTGCCTCCGTGTGACGCCTAATGTGTTGACCCCAACAATATTATAAAATCTGAACGTTAAATAAATACATATCGCTCTCAAACTGATTTACCACTCTCTTGAATAAAGATGGGGTTAAAGCCATAACTAGGCCACAAGCAGTTGAGAATGGAGCACTCCTATGTGTTCAAAAGTTCAAAAGTTCCTCCGCAGATCTCTTTATACTCTTTATATAAGTACCTCGAGCCTCCTTTATTTATTCATTTTTTGCCTTTATTCACTGATGTAACGTTTTTGTCCCGATATTCTGTATGATATCTTTGTATATTTCTTTAATAATAATAATAATAATAATAATAATAAAAAAATTAAAAACTTGGCTTCTGGGTCACGGAATGTGCGAGAGATTAAAATATTTAAAGTGTATGAAAGGCCCAAATACCAGCCCATTATCTGTTTTTTCCATTTTCCATTTAAACAGAAAATCGGAAATTTAAAAACGAGTCGTTATCCATTTTTTTCATTTTGGTTCTGGAAACAAATATTGAAAAAACAAGTCATTATTTTGTTTTTTATATTTGGTTTTATTTTGAAAAACGAATCAACGAATGATAAATGGATTTACACGGATTGTTACTCCCAGCTGTGAACACTGGACTTTTCACTGCAACGGCCTTAGACTGAGGAGCATCTAAATCAGTTAACGTTAGTCTACACAGCTCTCCCAAGCTGTCCTGGAGAGCAGGGAGATCATGTCGGTCACTGGCCATAAATGTGAGGGCAGCCCTCCTAGCTACTGGGTACCCAGCATCTCTGACTGGGAGAAGTGGAGTAAAATCCTCTCTCTTACGCTCCTGTTTGTCTGGTGAACGCCTCTCCTCTGTCAATACACTCTGCCAGCAATTTAATAATATTGATGCCAGTTGTAACATTTGAATGTTTTAGTAGTAAGCCATGTTCTAAGCGGGATAATGTATAGTGAGCCGGTGACTGTTGAAAAATAACGCCGCAGTGGGTCAGGGTTCCATTTCCCTATTGGAGTTATTTTTCAACAGTCACCGGCTCACTGTACATTATCCCTTACGTGTCTACTGTTGTTTGTACTGATACTGTACATACTGGTATAATTTACTGTGACTTGTTTGTACTGGTACTGTGCATTCTGGTATAATTATTTGCATTACTATTTGTTTTTTCTTCAGATATATCTGATAATTGTTGCTCAGTCTTTTTACTCATTTATTTAGTATAGTATCCACACACCTTCTCATTCTACATATACATAGAGGTATACTGGTGGCTTTACAGCCTACATTTTATTGATTATCTCTCATCCCCACGGTCAATTTGGTCATTGCGATAGTGTGAGCAACACCACTGATGCTAGGTGGCACCAAGCTAAAAAAACCCCGAATCCTATCTGTTGCCTCTTTAAAGACATTAAAACGTGGATGAGCACCAATTTCCTCATGTTAAAGTCAGATGAAACTGAAGTTATTGTTGTTAGCCCCAAACAACTCAGAGACTCTTTATCTGTTGACATAGTTTCTCTAGATGTCATTGCTCTGGCCTCTTGCACTACCGTAAGAAACCTCGGAGTAATATTTGATCAAGATTTGTCTTTTAATTCTCATTTAAAACAAACCTCACGGACTGCGTTTTTTCATCTGCGTCATATTGCGAAAATTAAGCCTGTCCTGACCCGAAAAGATGCAGAAAAATTGGTCCACGCTTTTGTTACCTCTAGGCTGGATTACTGTAACTCCCTGTTATCAGGTAGCTCTAGTAAGTCTTTAAAAACTCTCCAGCTAATTCAGAACGCAGCGGCACGTGTACTAACAGGAACTAAGAAACAAGATCATATTTCTCCTGTTTTAACTTCTCTGCAATGGCTACCTGTAAAATCCAGAATTGACTTTAAAATCCTACTGTTAACTTATAAAGCTCTAAATGGTCAAGCTCCGTCATATCTTAGAGAGCTCATAGTGCCATATTATCCCACCAGAACACTGCACTCTTAGAATGTAGGGTTTCTCGTGGTGCCTAAATTCTCCAAAAGTAGATCAGGAGCCAGAACCTTCAGTTATCAGGCTCCTCTCCTGAGGAATCATCTTCCTGTTGCGGTCTGGGAGGCAGACACCGTTTTCACATTTAAGACTCAAGACTTTCCTCTTTGATAAAGCTTATAGTTAGGGCCGGCTCAGGCTTGCCTTGTACCAGCCCCTAGTTAGGCCAGGGCCACACTGCCAACGAAGCGCTGCAAAACGCAGCACACCGAAATTCTCGCGCGAGCCCATTCACATCAGATGCGCATGTTGTCTCCGTCACATTTGGGGCTGTTTTTCCATCATGGCTATCTCTCTCCGTTTGCGTGTGTGTGTTAATTTCCCATTGGGACCACAAATTTGCCTATTGGTGAATTTTACAACCATTGGCATGCACTTAAGGAACTTCCAGAAGAGGTTTTTGGAGATAGCTTTGTGCATTGCCAGGAAGTGCATAGCATTGACCTGGAAGTCTGATTCCCGTCTCCCCATAGCTAGGTATTTGAAAATGAACTGATGCATCCCACTTTAAAAGATCACGTACAATCTAAGAAATGAATATGACTCCTTTCTGAAGATTTGGCAGCCATACTTGACCTATGTTGATACTTTACCAACACCTTTGTCAGATTTTGTACAAAAATGTTAATGGATTGATACATCATTAGTTGTCTGAATAAGCCATTTACATTGCCTCTCGTATGGTTGTGTTTATTTATTCTATTTTGATTTATTTTATTATTTTCTTTAATTTGTAGTATTTATTTATTTTCTTGAGTATTACCTATTACCTATTACCTATTAGTTAGGTCTCTCTTAGTTTGTATGCCTTCGGGACAGGAGAGGGATTTGGAGCCATGTCTGTGTGTATATTTTCTGTGCTGTGTATGTCTTGTTAAAATGGAAAATTGAAAATAAAATATTCAAAAAAAAAAAAGGAAAGCTGCAAATGAATTGCCCATTTGACATAAATAAAGTTGTCTGAAACTGAAACTATTGGCATTCATGACATTATCTCTTGATGTACATCTGCAAAATAACAACAGAACATACTTAAAATGTATTTAAACAACTTTTATTTGCTCATTTTAGGTGCTAATTTGTATCACTGTGTCACACTTCTTTTCTTTTTTTTTTAAACATTTGCATACATTCATTTTGTCACAGTGGTGAATAAAGCTCTGTAGACATGCGCAGTTGTAACAATGTTTCAAAATTAATTTATGTAGTAGCTCCAAAATTCTACAGCTTAACTACATTAAACTCAAAATTAAAAATACTGCAACAAAAATAAAAGCAATAATTAAATTATGAAGATGACATAAATAAACTAACATCAAATAATGTTAAATTATCTAAAAAAAAAAAAAAAAGCCATACCATAAAACATACCATAACAATATTATTATTAATTGTAAGATGTATTATTATGGACACTTTAACTCTGTTGCCCTTATTGTCATTCAGATTGGCGAAATAAACAGCTTAGCTGGTAAACTGCTCTAGTAGTTAGTGCAGCGCAGGAAGTAGCTGTTCCTCAGCACACGGAACAACCTCCCAGTCCTCAAGCTATACTCAAACATGTAGGGTCCACTGTAGATGTAAGTGAAACCTGCAGAACAGATGCTTAGTATTAGTTTCTCTGCAACCTTTTTCTCATTTAAGAAATCTTGTAATCTTGACTTGACAAACTTTGTTACTCGCCTCTGTACTGGAAAGCTGCAGTCACCTTGCCAGTCAAGCCTGAGAAAGTCTGATCCACTCTCTTGGGGAATCCCTGGTCCCTCTTCTTTGTGGCCTCATCATAACTGAGAAAACACAGACAGTAATTAGACTGATTCACCACCTTGTAAACCATCATCATATCTAATCTAGTCCCTTCAATAATTTCACATCACCTTATTTGAACTCACCTGTAGTAATTGCTGCCTACGAAAAACAGAGTCTTGCCAGATTCAACATCATAAAGTGCTGCATCAATTTTCTTCACGCTTCTGGGCAGACCAAAACTGGAAATTGATTTGGGATAGCCACGTTCAAGATCATAGGCACTGAATGCCCACACTCTTTGATCTGTACAGAGATTAAATTTTTATATATATATATATTTATATATGTATGCATGTATGTATGTAAATGTAAATAATGAAGGCTTGAAATGTGTGTCACATTAAAGACTTGGGTAGATAAGGAGAACACATACCTTTAAAGAGAAAGAGTTTGTCTGACTGTTGGCTTTCATAAGCGGCATTGATGTTGGTGGGAGCATTGGGCCAGAAGTTTGTGATGAGACTTTGCTGAGGTGTATTGCTCTGAGGGTAGCTCCGCCAGAAGAAGCTGAGAACACAACAAGAACATTTATTAGGGGCGTTGGTGGATTAGTGGATAGAGCAGGCTCCCCATGTACAAGGCTGTTGCTGCAGTGGCACAGGTTCAACTCCAGCCTGTGGTCACACTTAAGCTGTCCTATCAATTTAAGGCAAAAATGCCCCAAAAAATATCTTTAAAAAAAAAAAGAACATTTATTAGTCCATGTGTCAGATCTTGTGTCAAGAAACAAATTCTTCACGGACCCCAGATATTTGAGCAATCTGTATGTCTACAATAGACTACCTGTCTTTGAAAAAGAGCATCTCTCCTCGCAGGGTGGCCACAGCATCCAAGGTCATGGTTGAATCACAGGCATCAGGGGTAGTTGGGGGCTTAGGTTCCTCTACAGATGGATCCTTATCAGGGTTTGCACCTGGGGGTTAAATGAAACCAAAATTGCATTACAACAATAAAGTAATAATAATAATAATAACAATAATAAGAATAGTAATTATTGTTATTATTATTATTACAATGGACTATGCAAGAGATTGTCAGACATTGCTCTTTGTGCAAACAGGCATTAATGATCCAGCCAGTCAGTACGGACCATAGAGAGACTGGATGCCGTTGACATCATCACGGGGCAGAACAAAGGTGTCTGGGTTTCTGTATGTGTACACAGGGTACATGAGAGCACCAGGATCTTTAGAGTGAGACAAGCCCAGGGAGTGGCCAAACTCATGGGCAGCCACCATGAAGAGGACGTAGCCTACAGCAGAAAACACAGAATGACAGGTCAGTTATAGCTCCTCTCCATGATTAGATCATGTCACTGACAGCAGTTAGTGAGTAAAAGACACACTGTGCTAACAAACTGACCTGTGTTAGAGCGGAAAGTGAAGGTCTCGTCATCATCAAAATGAGCATCTCCTCCGATGCCAGGGGCTGGTGCGAAGGCATGGGCAAGAGTTCCATCAGGGCCATCAAAGGGGTAATAATCACCATGTGCTGTTAACAAGAACACACTCATGTCAAGTTTTGCAAACAAATACAACTACAAGCCATTAACGAAATTAGTGTTTAAAAAATGTTGTTGTTTTTTTTTGGTTTGGTTTTTTCCTAAAAGCATCTTAGTGCTACAATTGATCAGCTCTCCAATGTGATTCCAGATGCAGAAAACACTTAGTTAAAGCAATGATGCTTCGTGGAAAATCATAACAAATAAACTGAGCACAGACAGAGTATATAACTGGAAAAATTCTGTACTCACCTTGACGGCCAAACGAGATCATGATATCAGCTGTGCCACTGTAGATTCTTGTGAATCTCAGAGGAGTGACTTTGGCCCAAACCTGCAGTGCTTTCTCTATAGAGTCATCTACCTCTGACTGAGACATGTCAGGTGTGTAGTTCTCTATCCTGCAGGACAGAAAATAGTAAAGGATATTATTATTTAGACTTACTACAGTTATTCTTTCATACTCTTTCTCTCTTCAGACCATTCACCTGTAGGTAAGGTTGTTTTTCTCCCACTTCAGATTATTTCCAAAAGTGGAGAAATGGGCAATGTTGCTGTCCGGAACGCCACAGCGGGGCTTCTTCATCGTCTCTAACGTGTCAGCGTCAAGTGTCCCGGTAATCTGGAGACCAAAGAATCTCTGCATCTCACTCAGCTTCCTGCTCACTGGGCTGATCCCCCGTCTGATAGTTGGACCTCTCTCCTCTGTTAGGTTGAAGAATTTCTTCAAGTAGTTCTGCAAGATAGGACAGAGTTTGATTCTCAATTATGCATCAGTTGCAGAGAGCGCATTATACTCTATACAGGAAGAGGGTTGGTTACAATGCAGAAAGCTATTACAGCTGCAGTGTGACATTCAGAATTCCTAGAACATTAAAGTTTTCACATGCACTATAATGCAAAATAGTAAGAATATGTGCAGAAAAGACAAAGCAAGAATACATACCTCTGCAAAGTCCTCATCTTGTGCAGTAACCTGCTGTAATGGCACACAGTAAACTGTGACTGCCAGGCTTAATAGAATGCACAGATTGAAAGTCTTCATGTTTTCTCAAATACAGCTTGTGTTTCTCAGCTGCAGGCAGCTGTTATATAGGCTGAGGACAGGGCATATTGAGCAACTACACCCCAGAGTCAGTGACTCAATATTCCTTTTAAGGATAAGAGAGGAAGTTGTGCGTTGATTACTCACCCAACAAAAAAGTTTCCCAAAACAAGACACTGTAATACTGATGGCATGACACATTATTTAAGTGTAACACACTCTGCCTGGGTAAATTTTCATAAAATAGAATAACAACAATTAATACATTTATCATAAAAATTATGACCAGTATATATGTTTCAGAACCCCGTGCAAATTTCATGTGTTTAATTTTGTGTTTTGTGTTTTTAAACAGTTGCCTTGCTTATACCTAAAAAAAAAAATTAACAGACTGTTGCTAGTTGACATTCAGATCTGCCTTAAAACATTGAAAACAGTGATAGACATGCAGGATAAATGCGGCTTTTCTTTTAAGTCAGGTACCTGCGATAGTTTATATTACACTCCAGAAAAATGCCTTATTTTGCAACGTTAAGCAATCATTTAAAAATGCCCATAGTTCATCTGCTGAGGATTGAAGCTGCTTAATGGATCTGAGAATGAAAACGTTTTGTCGGTTGTGTCTGAATCTACAAAATAATGAAGATTCCTGGTGTCCTCTCCTCATTTTCTACCAAATCTTATTAAAATCAGTAAAGTATTTATTAAAAGTAAAAGACAAACAAATGATTGGGAACAAAAATATTACCCGAAATGAACATACAATTAATTACATTAAAAATTAGATACTTAAATAATGTAATAAAATGTCAGATCAATGATGATTGGGGTGCCATCAACTTTTACTTTTGCTCTGCTTTACTTCATTCTCAAAGAAATGCATACATTGTGAGCCATGCAGTCTCTATATTTGTATTTTGTTTGGGTGTTTTTGGGATGAGTGAGTGAGTGACAGCCTATTTGATCCTCACATTTTACTGAGCCAGTCTTTCTCTTGCATACACAGACATGTTGTTTCATGTCATTATGAACAAAATCCTGTCACCTTACATTTTAAATTCAAAGTTCTGACAGGTTACAGAGTACTTCCCTGGAGTCATTTGTGCTTTGCAATTTTATTCAGAAGTCAAATCACAAAATCCAAATATGAATTATATTTGTCTTAAGCATCTTTATTACTGAAATATGCAGGTGAATTTATGAAAACATTAAAGTCTGTTTACTTTCTAACCACCTTTATAGCGAGTGTTGGTCTGCATAACAAACATGACACATTTTTTACTTGAAGAAGGAGCTGTGAGTCAACTACAGGTGGTTATTATCCACAGGATGTGTCTGCAATCGTCTGCAACCACGCTATACATGTTATGTAATGTTAGTGGAAAGCTACATTTGGTCACTCTTTCCTAACAGCAGAGACAAAGACGCAGTAATGTTTCTCACGCTGTCTTGTGTCATGTAAATTGATCAACACCAGTAGATGGTTTCAGACAGAATTAATGTCTTGCAATAAAAAAGCAAAAAATAAAAAAATCTTGAAAACAAACACATCTAACAGCAACATTTGAATGAAACATTTACATTTAAAATCACACACACATTAACTTTAAATTCAAACACAACACACAAACTGTACTATGATACAAACACAAATGCCACTATTACAACACTGTATTATGCACTGAGGTAACATTTTAACCACTTCCCTGGATTTCTCATCACTTCCCAAATTTGCTGTGTGATACATTGTGGTCATTACTAAATATACGAGTTATGTAACACTTTGTGTTTACACACACAGCTGAAACACAGCACCATTGTCATCAAACTACATGGAGTTCTCTCTTTAAATGTCTCTCTGTCAGTATTTCATTAGCATTCTTCTTTTTGCATTCCAGCAGCTCATAAACAGGGCTGGTAGAGATGTTTGGAATTAGAATTACATTTGTGGCTTATGTTTCCCCTAAAGAAATGTACAAGTCCTCCTGGGAATGAAGATTCATTATTGTGTTACATAAAATGTACATTTTTTAGCTCAGTGCTCAAAATACATCTATCTGTCAATCTGATAATACCAATACAGACCTTTTTAAATGGATCAAATATAAGCCCATGAAATACTGTTCCAGCAAAAATGTTATAAAAATTGTAACAGCTACAGACATGTCATTCATAAATGTAATAAACCATCTAGAAGAATTTAATTAAAAGCCTAAAACGTTGGTGTATGAATTTCTTCTTCTAATTAAGAAGTGAAATGTAGTAAATGCCTCATATCACCTGTAGAGAAGAGGATCCTAAGTTTTTCTGTAAAAGATCTTAATATAAAATTAACTATACTATATACTACTTTACTATATAAAATGAAATATATATCTTAGTTATATCAACAAGTAACAGCACATATTAGCTTTGTGCAGCTCTGGCTTTCAAGAATCTGCCCTCATTTTTTCAAGTTTTTTTTTGCATGTGATAAGAAATGACAGGTTTTATTCAAGTGTTTTAGTCAGTTTATAACTTAATTTAAGAAGTTTTTGACATTTCTGGAATTCAAATAAATAAGTTAATTATAAGTTTGACCACTAAATTTAAAGGGATAGTTCAACGTTTTGGCAAATTTGCCTATTGCCGTGATCCCTATAGTCATATGAGAGGGTACATTACCTTGAATTGTCAGTGCCTGCTGTTCTGAGATCGGTGGGGCAGAGCTGCCCACTGAAATGGAGGTGAACGGTACAGCTCCCTCTTTCCCTCAAAACTAATCAAATACACCATCAAATGAAACGCTCTAGTGGACAACACATGACTTGTGCATTCCCCACGCTATGAAATAATAATGTATAATTAAGTAACATTACGACACATGAAGCAAATACTCGGAACTACTTTCTTGAGTAAACCACTGGGCGGAGTGACACAGTGCGCACCTGAGACAGCACCGTTGTTATTGTTTGCAACCTTGCATTTGCGGTATTGTCAGCTGGACGCAGCAGAAAGTTTGAGAAAAGTTTACAGAGTGTTGTTGTAAATCATGGTTTACACATGTATTGTAAAAGGCTGTGGTAACAAGCCGAAGACATGGAGCAGAGTGAAGTTTCACGTAGTACCAACCAAAAATACGGACAGGATGAAACAATGGCTATTTGTGCTGGACATCGACCCCAACATGCCTGTGGAAATGGTCCGGAATATGTTTGTTCGCTCCAACCATTTTTTACTGGAGGACTACAGTGAAAGGATGGAGCGCAGAAGCTCAGGAGTGGTTCAAACGCAGACTGCTAGGGAACATTTTATGTTGTTGTTCCCTCAGGAGTTGTGGTGATTTATGAGTGTGGAGTTAGCATGTTCTCCCCGTGTTCCGGTGATTATTTTGAGGCATACTCTCGTCCCATCCCACCATCAACATATGTATGTAACATTCAGTCACTGGCCAGTTTGTTAGGTACACCTATGCAATCCCATGCAATCCAGTAGAACGGCTATACCATGATTTTTTTCCTGAAGCTTATACATTTTCGGTTATTGTTGACATTGTCTAGAAAGTGATGATTCTACTTTGTTTATTATTGAGGTCATAGTGAATGGTGGTGTACTGGGGTGGCCTCCTAATTTTGTCTAATTAAGGGGGACAAAAATATTAGGAACACTTTTCAATATATTGCACTCCAGTACACCAACACCACCCACTACAGTCTCAGTGATAAAGTAGAATAATCACCTTTCTGACAATGTCAACAAAAACTGAAAATGTAAAAGCTTTGTAAACGTAGAATGTGTGGCAGAGCTGTTGTATTGCATTGTATTAGACTGCACAGGTGTACCTAATAAAGTGGCCAGTAAGCCGCACATTTACACCACCAATCCATGCCGGCTCTGGGTCTCCCCTCAGCCCCTGGTTGCTCGGCAGCCTCAGCCCCTCTTCTTGCTCTCTCTTCTTCCAAAATCTGTAACTTCTCCTCTGTATATTCTGGCTTCTTCTCAACAAAGTTGTTTTGATGACGGGAGTAACTGCACAAAACATACGCTGTTTGAAATCACCCAGCAAGTACTGTATGTCTGGAATGTACTGTAGTTCCGGCTGTGCATTTGGTTTCAAAACAACTCTGTCTTGTAATATTATATTATTATTTTATAGTGTGGTGAATTTGTAAGCTACATGTTGTCCACAAGAGCGTTTTGGAGTCATTTGATGGTGTATTTGATTAGTTTTGAGGAAGGGGCTGTACCGTTCACCTCCATTTTGTGCGCCGAGTAGCAGGCAGCTCTGCCCCATCGATCTCAGAACAACAGGCACTGATAATTAAAGGTAATGTACCTACTCATATGACTGTAGGGGTTACGGCAATAGGCAAATTTGCCAAAATGTCAAACTATCCCTTTAACCAAGGCAGCACAGTGACGCAGTGATTAGCATTGTCGCCTCTCTGGAAGAGGGCTCCTGGCTCAAATCAAGGGTGGGGGAGCCCTTCTGTTTGGAGTTTGCATATTCTTCGAGTCAGCGTCAGCGTCCCAGAGGAAGCCCACATCAGTGTCGGTTTCTTCCAGGTACACCTGCTTCCTCCTATAGTCCAAAGACATGCAATGTAATTAATTACAAATACAATTTCAGTAATAATATTGCAATTACCCCAAAACCAAAAAACCTGTCACAACATTACTTTTGTTATCACATTGTTGGGGTCAACATATTTTTACCTCACTTGGCGGCACCATAAATGTTGGGGTCAACACACTAGGTTTCACAAGGAGGCATCAAATATGTTGGGATTTAATTGGCTATCGGAAATAATTAATAATTAAAGCTGCAAGCAGCGTTGGGCGGGACCTCGCACTCGCGCCCGTTTCGGCCTCCAGCTTATGTCATCATTGTAAATTATTTAGAAATATCAAACATATTGCCACAAACATCAGAAAATCCTTACAGAGCTGAACGTTTTGATGTTCGAATGCTTTCTGTAGCTGTAGGTATGTAGAAGTGATGTCACAATATGCAAATTAGATAAGTGAATTTACTCCAATCAGATTCCTCTTCCTTTATTTTGAGGAAGAGACAACAAAAACAGCACAAAACAAAAGAAATCTACTGTGTAAATATGTTCAAAATGTTGTTTTACTGAGATGTATGAAATCCAATATGGCCGCCGCCTAGTGATGCCACAGCATGCAAATTAGATGAGTTTACTCCCATGACAAACTTTGGGTCATGATGAATATTTTTCTCATTTACAGTATGCCTTTATCTCTCACCACTTTCAAGCCACAGCCTTTTGAAATATTGAAATGAAAATGGAATATTTTCCTCAATAAACTCTGGCACCTAAAGGGTTAAAATGGAGATTGTGCCCCTGTCATGTCTGCATGTAACATTTAGGCACACACACATCATGTTTCTGTGAGTTTGTGTGTGACAGCGGTTGCCATGGTGATGAAGTAGGTGCACCCATAGACATATATACATAGACGCCGCATTGACTGCCGCTGCCGTCCTCGCCGGCCGCCATCTTGGATGGGTCTCGCTTCGCCTCCACAGTGCATTCACTTCTAGCTGATTGGTTCTTGCCATAATATGAATTTTAACAGTTGTCCAATAGGGCTGTCGGCTGTGTATTAACCTGACTTCTGCACAACACAACTGATGGTCCCAACCCCATTGATAAAGCAAGAAATTCCACTAATTAACCCTGATAAGGCACACCTGTGAAGTGGAAACCATTTCAGTTGACTACCTCTTGAAGCTCATCGAGAGAATGCTAAGAGTGTTTTTTTGTTAAGTACATAACTCCACATGTGTTCATTCATAGTTTTGATGCCTTCAGTGAGAATCTACAATGTAAATAGTCATGAAAATAAAGAAAACGCATTGAATGAGAAGGTGTGTCCAAACTTTTGGCCTGTACTGTGTGTATATACATATATATATATATGTATATATATGTATACACACACACACACGTATATATACAGTACAGGCCAAAAGTTTGGACACACCTTCTCATTCAATGCGTTTTCTTTATTTTCATGACTATTTACATTGTAGATTCTCACTGAAGGCATCAAAACTATGAATGAACACATGTGGAGTTATGTACTTAACAAAAAAAGGTGAAATAACTGAAAACATGTTTTACATTCTAGTTTCTTCAAAACAGCCACCCTTTGCTCTGATTACTGCTTTGCACACTCTTGGCATTCTCTCCATGAGCTTCAAGAGGTAGTCACCTGAAATGGTTTCCACTTCACAGGTGTGCCTTATCAGGGTTAATTAGTGGAATTTCTTGCTTTATCAATGGGGTTGGGACCATCAGTTGTGTTGTGCAGAAGTCAGGTTAATACACAGCTGACAGCCCTATTGGACAACTGTTAAAATTCATATTATGGCAAGAATCAATCAGCTAACTAAAGAAAAACGAGTGGCCATCATTACTTTAAGAAATGAAGGTCAGTCAGTCTGGAAAATTGCAAAAACTTTAAATGTGTCCCCAAGCGGAGTTGCAAAAACCATCAAGCACTACAACGAAACTGGCACACATGAGGACCGACCCAGGAAAGGAAGACCAAGAGTCACCTCTGCTTCTGAGGATAAGTTCATCCGAGTCACCAGCCTCAGAAATGGCAAGTTAACAGCAGCTCAGATCAGAGACCAGATGAATGCCACACAGAGTTCTAGCAGCAGACCCATCTCTAGAACAACTGTTAAGAGGAGACTGCGCGAATCAGGCCTTCATGGTCAAATAGCTGCTAGGAAACCACTGCTAAGGAGAGGCAACAAGCAGAAGAGATTTGTTTGGGCCAAGAAACACAAGGAATGGACATTAGACCAGTGGAAATCTGTGCTTTGGTCTGATGAGTCCAAATTTGAGATCTTTGGTTCCAACCGCCATGTCTTTGTGAGACGCAGAAAAGGTGAACGGATGGATTTCACATGCCTGGTTCCCACTGTGAAGCATGGAGGAGGAGGTGTGATGGTGTGGAGGTGTTTTGCTGGTGACACTGTTGGGGATTTATTTAAAATTGAAGGCACACTGAACCAGCATGGCTACCACAGCATCCTGCAGCGACATGCCATCCCATCCAGTTTGCGTTTAGTTGGACGATCATTTATTTTTCAACAGGACAATGACCCCAAACACACCTCCAGGCTGTGTAAGGGCTATTTGACCAAGAAGGAGAGTGATGGAGTGCTGCGGCAGATGACCTGGCCCCCACAGTCACCGGACCTGAACCCAATCGAGATGGTTTGGGGTGAGCTGGACCGCAGAGTGAAGGCAAAGGGGCCAACAAGTGCTAAACACCTCTGGGAACTCCTTCAAGACTGTTGGAAAACCATTTCAGGTGACTACCTCTTGAAGCTCATGGAGAGAATGCCAAGAGTGTGCAAAGCAGTAATCAGAGCAAAGGGTGGCTATTTTGAAGAAACTAGAATATAAAACATGTTTTCAGTTTTTTCACCTTTTTTTGTTAAGCACATAACTCCACATGTGTTCATTCATAGTTTTGATGCCTTCAGTGAGAATCTACAATGTAAATAGTCATGAAAATAAAGAAAACGCATTGAATGAGAAGGTGTGTCCAAACTTTTGGCCTGTACTGTATATATATATATATATGTATACAGTATTTATATACTGTATAAACATACTGTATAAACACCATATACACAATACAAAACTCATTCATTCATCTTCTAACCGCTTCATCCTCTTGAGGGTCGCGGGGGGGCTGGAGCCTATCCCAGCTGACATCGGGCGAGAGGCAGGGTACACCCTGGACAGGTCGCCAGACTATCGCAGGGCTGACACATAGAGACAAACAACCATTCACGCTCACATTCACACCTACAGACAATTTAGAGTCACCAATTAACCTAGTCCCCAATCTGCATGTCTTTGGACTGTGGGAGGAAGCCGGAGTGCCCGGAGGGAACCCACGCTGACACGGGGAGAACATGCAAACTCCGCACAGAAGGGCTCCCACGCCCGGGATCGAACCGGCAACCCTCTTGCTGTGAGGCGAGAGTGCTAACCACCGCCGCCCAATACAAAACTCAGTATAGCATATTATGTATAGCATAATATGTAGATCTGAGGTTTGCTCAAACTGTCAGCTCCTTTAAATCAGGGCTAAAAACACTATTGTTTACTGAAGCATACTCTTAGATTAAATACTTACCTGCTGTATTCTACTGCCCGTACTTTTTAACTACACACTGCTGATTTATGCCTTTTATTATTCTACTTCTTTTCTTATCCTGACGGTTCAATGTATTGAGCCTGTTTTTATTTTATGTTACTGTATTTTATTATTATCACTATCATTCTCAATTTCTATTTCCCTTTTCAATCGACTGTTTTTATTGTTTTAAATTGTGTCTTGTTGCTTTTAATGTCTCTGTAAAGCACTTTGAATTACCTTGTGTTGAATTGTGCTATACAAATAAACTTGCCTTGCCTTGCCTTGCCCAGCACACCTTTGTGCACATATTCATTTTTCCACCAGCTGTGTTGCCCCTGCTGCTCATCCTTCTGTATCTTTTTTCAAATTATCTTGACCACAGTCCCATTTTCATAGTTATAATACCAATACCAAAATTAATTTCAGTGTTTATGTAAATACTGAAATGTTTTTTACTACTTTTGAGGGATCACAGCAGTCAGTGTAATAAGAATAACTTTACTAATCCCCGAAAAGAAAATTTCAAAGAAGTCTGTAAGATCATCTATTTAACAAAGAATTATTAAGTCTGATGGCTGTGGGTATAAAAGAGAGTGGGTGTGTGTGAGAAATAAACTCAATCAACAATAGAGCTTTTTCTTTATTAAAATATATTAATCAATTTATTAATATGCTATACTATGTTTTGTATTGTGTATATCATGTTAAAACAGTATATATATGTGTATGTATATCTATATCTATCTATATAGGCTATATATATATACATATATGTATATATATGTATATATATATATATATACAGTACAGGCCAAAAGTTTGGACACACCTTCTCATTCAATGCGTTTTCTTTATTTTCATGACTATTTACATTGTAGATTCTCACTGAAGGCATCAAAACTATGAATGAACACATGTGGAGTTATGTACTTAACAAAAAAAGGTGAAATAACTGAAAACATGTTTTACATTCTAGTTTCTTCAAAACAGCCACCCTTTGCTCTGATTACTGCTTTGCACACTCTTGGCATTCTCTCCATGAGCTTCAAGAGGTAGTCACCTGAAATGGTTTCCACTTCACAGGTGTGCCTTATCAGGGTTAATTAGTGGAATTTCTTGCTTTATCAATGGGGTTGGGACCATCAGTTGTGTTGTGCAGAAGTCAAGTTACACAGCCGACAGCCCTATTGGACAACTGTTAAAATTCATATTATGGCAAGAACCAATCAGCTAACTAAAGAAAAACGAGTGGCCATCATTACTTTAAGAAATGAAGGTCAGTCAGTCCGGAAAATTACAAAAACTTTAAATGTGTCCCCAAGTGGAGTCGCAAAAACCTTCAAGCGCTACAACGAAACTGGCACACATGAGGACCGACCCAGGAAAGGAAGACCAAGAGTCACCTCTGCTTCTGAGGATAAGTTCATCCGAGTCACCAGCCTCAGAAATCGCAAGTTAACAGCAGCTCAGATCAGAGACCAGATGAATGCCACACAGAGTTCTAGCAGCAGACCCATCTCTAGAACAACTGTTAAGAGGAGACTGCGCGAATCAGGCCTTCATAGTCAAATAGTTGCTAGGAAACCACTGCTAAGGAGAGGCAACAAGCAGAAGAGATTTGTTTGGGCCAAGAAACACAAGGAATGGACATTAGACCAGTGGAAATCTGTGCTTTGGTCTGATGAGTCCAAATTTGAGATCTTTGGTTCCAACCGCCGTGTCTTTGTGAGACGCAGAAAAGGTGAACGGATGGATTCCACATGCCTGGTTCCCACTGTGAAGCACGGAGGAGGAGGTGTGATGGTGTGGGGGTGTTTTGCTGGTGACAATGTTGGAGATTTATTCAAAATTGAAGGCACACTGAACCAGCATGGCTACCACAGCATCCTGCAGCGACATGCCATCCCATCCGGTTTGCGTTTAGTTGGACGATCATTTATTTTTCAACAGGACAATGACCCCAAACACACCTCCAGGCTGTGTAAGGGCTATTTGACCAAGAAGGAGAGTGATGGAGTGCTGCAGCAGATGACCTGGCCCCCACAGTCACCGGACCTGAACCCAATCGAGATGGTTTGGGGTGAGCTGGACCGCAGAGTGAAGGCAAAGGGGCCAACAAGTGCTAAACACCTCTGGGAACTCCTTCAAGACTGTTGGAAAACCATTTCAGGTGACTACCTCTTGAAGCTCATGGAGAGAATGCCAAGAGTGTAATCAGAGCAAAGGGTGGCTATTTTGAAGAAACTAGAATATAAAACATGTTTTCAGTTATTTCACCTTTTTTTTTTTGTTAAGTACATAACTCCACATGTGTTCATTCATAGTTTTGATGCCTTCAGTGAGAATCTACAATGTAAATAGTCATGAAAATAAAGAAAACGCATTGAATGAGAAGGTGTGTCCAAACTTTTGGCCTATACTGTATATATATATATATATATATATATATATATATATATATATATATATATCCATCCCACTTTGGGGTTGAGGTGAATAAAATAACTGTGTTGTGACCTAAATAACATGCTGTTGCTATCTGTAGGAAGTATTAAAGCATGAAATCCTGCATTTTTAATGTACGAAAGCATCCTGTATCATAACTACATGTGTGCCGTTTGTAACAAACCAAACCGCGTGAAAATCAGTTGAAAATTCAGCGAGTTATTCTATTTTACATGTGCATACAGATGGCGGCCGGCGAGGACGCGCTCAGGCAGTCGATGCAGCGTCTCTGTATATATGTCTATGGGTGCACCTGGCAGAAGAGCAGAGAGAGACAGACAGAAGACAGAGAGACCTGTTTTAGTGGAGATTGAACTCCTCGAAGAAGTTCTTTCCATTCCCAAACTGTTGGACCAATCATGAAAATAATGTGATGATGAGAGAGATAAAGTTATACAGAAGATCTGTTTAGTAGCAGTTGAGGTGGCATGTGTGCGTCTTTAAAGCCGATACAAAAAACGGTGTAGGAGGGGATGTTTCTTCAAGAGCATGTTTGAGGCGAAATCTTACTTTGAAAGGTCAAATAGCTCACTTCCTGTTGGAATTAGGTCATGGGTGTTAGCGCGTGATTTGTATGTCAAACACACCAGTTTTGGTTTGATCTTGATACAACATTCCTACGGGCTGCAGTGGCCATTTTAGTGCACCTAGGTGGCGCTAGAGAGCCCATTTTGGCACTTCAGGGGTTAATGATGTGTAGTTGCTGTTTCAAATGAAGATACTGCTGCTGTAATCTGTCCTTTAAAGATTGTGAGACACACAGACAGACAGCTGTGTGGCTGTGTCTGTGTGTGCAGCCGTTATCATGGCGATTAATGACTTGCCTGCACGTGAGGGGCACACACAGAGCTCATGAGAGCAGATCAGCAAAGGCTGTTTAATATGGGTTTTAACTCCTCGAACAAGTTCTTCCCATACCCAAACCGTTGGTCCAATCAAGAAAATAAAGTGATTGTGAGAGAGAGCCACTTCTTGTGAACGCACGTGTCGTGTTTTATATTTCTAGAGTCAAAAATGTGGTCAGAGGAGCGAGTTTAAAATGTGTTGCACCCCAGCTGTTTCCAGAAATTTCTCCTCTGAGTTTGGAGCCACTCAGCAAAAATGTGTACATGTGAGAGATTCCATGTCAACATATCTGTGAGCAGGACAAATGTTCCTACGTTTTGTGGTATAAATTGTGTATGTACAGTGAAAATTGTAGCCAGGAGAGCGAGTTAAAGACAAACGTTTTAGATGATTTTTAGAGCCTCCCCCCTCTAGCTCACAACATTCCATGCAATGGACCTTTTTCACAGCAGACATTTTGACTTGTGTCAGTAGAAAAAGCACAGGTGAAATTGATAACATTAAGGATGACTGAGTTCCATTCAGTGTCCCAGTAAGCTAGTAACATTTAGCCAACATGAACAATACCAGGGTCTCCCCTAAGTGGAACGCAGCTGTCATTAGTGTCATCAAAGATACTGTATTATAACAAGATGGCCCACCTACAATATACCCCCATTATATGAAATGGTATACATTTCCGGTCTCCTAAGTAGGCGTTGTCCCCCGTAGCCCAATCAAAGACGATGGAGAACCGCCAATCAAAGACGAGGGGTTGCTGCTTCCCGGGAACCGAAACGTTTGGTTGTTGGCGGAAAAATTTGAATTGGTATCGGCAAATCTGGTAGGAACAATTTACGGTTTATTTGGCTCTGATCTAGGATTACGGACTTTGGTTTTGGTAAAAGGTAGGTTGTAAGGAGTGGTTTGCATAGGTTTCGGCCGACAGCCTGTGTAGGCCTGGTAAAACGAGATTTGTGCGCTGCGCCTTATAGCTAGCCAAACAGCTGTTGGGAGGTGGAGAGGAGATGGCGGAAACGTCATCAGGGCAATTAAAACAGGGGAAACCGGGAAGGTCTACCCGAGCAGAATTGCCAGAGTTAGGAGAGGAAGTGGGTTATGAGGATTCTTTGGGATCAGATGTACAAAGTTTGCTAGACATGGACTTAGAAGAGCGAAAAGGAGAAGCACGTGAGAGCGGAATGCAGAGCTGGGTTGTTGAACACCAAGGAAAGGGGACAAAAAGGATCAGAAAAGCCAACAGTGACCGATCTGACAGTGAGGAAGAGGGCTATGAACAGCAGAAGAATAAGTCAGATAAATGTGTCATTATAAGGTTCAATGAAAAGGGACAGGAAATGATGAAGAAAATCAATCCATTCATGCTAACTACAACCCTGGCTAACAAGATTGGAGAGATATTGTACGCCAAAGTCCTTAATGATGGTAATCTTCTAGTAAGATGTGTGGATGAAGAGCAGCTTGAGAAAGCTCTTAGTTTAAAGGAGATAGGAAAAGCTAAAGTAGAGAGCACAAGGAGGGTTGGAGCACAAAGAGAAGGAGGGTGCAAAGGTGTAATAACAGGTGTACCGTTGGCAGTAAATATGGGGGAACTTAAGAAAAATATCAAGGGAGCTAAAGTGAAAAGTGTGTTGAGAATCAAAACAACAAGGGATGGTACAAAGAAGGATAGTGAAACAGTACTGATTGAGTTTGAAGGTAATTTTGTGCCAAATAAAGTGTTCCTGGACTTCATGAGTTATCCAGTAAGGGTGTATGTGCCGAAGCCACTAAGGTGCTTTAAATGTCAACGATTTGGACACACAGCTAAGGTTTGTAAAGAGCAGAGGAGAGGAGATGTGCTCGCTGTGGGGGAGACCATGAGTATGGGAAGTGTGGAGATGGAGTGCAACCAAGGTGCTGTAACTGTGGTGGGGCTCATAGTGTGGCTTATGGAGGCTGTGAATTCATGAAAAGAGAAAATGAAATTCAGAAAGTAAGGGTGGAGAGGAAGCTCTCTTATGCTGAGGCAGCAAGAGTAACGTGTGAAAAGAGAGAAGAAGGAGCAGGGAGCAGAGTGCCACAAAAGAAAGTCAACCATGAGCTGTATGTTGACAAAAAAGCACTTGTAACTTTCATAGCAGGAGTGATAAACAACACTGCTGAAGTTAAGTCAAAAAATGTGAAAATTCAGCTGATAGTCAAAGCAGCGGTGAATCACTTGGGTCTTGTAGGACTGACATGGGAAGAGGTGAGGGAAAACCTCACAAATCAGTCGAGCCAGGAATCACCATGTATTGGTTAATAGTGCTTATGGTCTTTCTTCTGCAGTGGAATGCACGGAGCCTGCTGGCTAATGGCCAAGAGTTTAAGCATTTCATGCAAGAATTGAAAGAAAAACCTGACATTGTGTGCATCCAGGAATCATGGTTAAAACCTAGTTTGGATTTTGTTGTGCATGGCTATGTAACACATCGACGAGATAGAAGCCTTGGGGGAGGAGGAGGAAGTGTAACGCTAGTAAAACATGGAATACCTTGTCGAGTGCTAGAGAAAGGAGATGAGTTGGAGTATATAGCCGTGGAAATTTGGAATAAAGGAGAAGCACTAGTGGTAATCAATTACTACAACCCATGTAAAAAGTTAAACTTGGATAAGTTGCTGGAAACACAAAGTCAGAACAAAGCTAGAAAGGTCTGGTGTGCAGATTTTAATGCCCATAGCACCACTTGGGGAGCGTTACAGACAGACTTAAATGGCAGAATAATTGAAGAACTGATGGATAATAACGATCTAGTTTGTATGAATGACGGAAAGGGCACTAGGATCAACATAGCCACAGGTGCAGTGTCAGCATTAGATATCACACTTGTATCTAACTCTTTAGCTGGAGTCAGCTCCTGGAAAGTTTTGAAAACAACACTGGGCAGTGATCATTATCCAGTGGCCTGTTATGTGGGAGAGAAAGTGGAAGGAAGACAAGCTAGTGGAGTTAAAAAATGGAGATTTGAAAAGGCTAACTGGGGTGAGTTTCAAAGACTGAGTGAGGAGAAAATACTGATAACTGGCAGGTCAGATGATGTGGATGAGCTTAATAATCAGATAACATCTATAATTATTGCTGCAGCAGAAAAAGCCATACCCAAAAGTAAAGGAAGGAGTGAGAGGAAGCTGGTACCATGGTGGACAGAGGAATGCCGTCAGGCTGTAAGGCAAAGGAACAGGGCATTAAGATTGCTCAAAAGAACCCATAACATGCAAGACCTAATTCAGTATAAAAAGGCGCAGGCAGTGGTGAGGAGAACGGTGAGGCAAGCCAAGAAAGAAAGCTGGAGGAACTTTTGCAGCTCAATTGGAAGGACAACACCAGAGGAGAGGTGTGGGGAATGATAAGGAGAATGGGAGGGGACAGGAGAGAGTGGGAGTATCCAGTCATGATAGATGATGGAAAAACAGCAGTGACAGATAAAGAAAAAGCAGAAATAATGGTTAAGGCATTTGCAAAAGTACACAGCTCAGAAAACCTGTCAGAAGAAGGTATCAGGAGAAGAAGAAAGACATTAAGCCAACACCCAGAAATATTGGACAGAAGGGAAGAAGCCAGTAGCAGTTTGGATGAACCATTTACACTGGAAGAGATGCTGAGGGCAATAAACAAATCTAAACCAACTTCTCCAGGGAAAGATCAAGTAAGCTATAGTATGCTGAAGCACTTAGGAAAGAAAACGCTCAAGGAACTGTTAAAGCTCTATAACAAAGTGTGGGAAAAGGGCAGGCTACCAGCAGTGTGGAAGGAAGCAGTGGTAATCCCAATAAGGAAACCAGGGAAAGACCCAATAAAACCATCTAGCTACAGGCCAATAGCTCTGACTTCAAATATATGCAAAGTAATGGAGAGAATGATTACAGAAAGATTAACTTACCAGCTGGAGAAGGCAGGTAAGATAGCCAATTATCAAAGTGGCTTTAGAAGAGGGAGGAATACTATGGATCCAGTGATAAGACTAGAAGCAGAAATAAGAAAGGCCCAAGCAAACAAAGAATCAGTTATTGCAGTATTTTTCGATATTGAAAAAGCATATGATATGATGTGGAAGGAAGGCCTGCTGATAAAACTATCTAAGATTGGAGTTGGAGGGAGAGCCTTTAACTGGATTAAAGATTTCCTGTTTGGAAGGAAAATTCAAGTGAGAATCAGGAGAGTCATGTCAACACAGTATGTGGTGGGGAATGGAACGCCTCAGGGGGCCATCAGTCCATTACTGTTCAGTTTAAGCATTAATGATGTGTTCTCAAAACTTCCTGTAGACATAGGCAGGTCTCTGTTTGCCGATGATGGAGCTCTGTGGAAAAGAGGCAGAAATATTGGACATGTCATTGGAAAACTTCAAGGAGCAATCGATCAAGTGACTGATTGGGGATATGACTGGGGATGCAAGTTTTCAACTGAAAAAACCCAAACTGTGTTCTTTACCAGGAAGAGAATCAGAGAGGATGTCAGGTTAAAAATGTATGGGGAAGAGTTGGAAAGGGTGCCACAATTTAAATTCCTTGGTGTAGTGTTGTATGAACGCCTGACATGGTCAGGCCATGTCACCAGGATAGAGGAAAAGTGTAAGAAAGTCATAAATGTAATGCGCTGTGTGGCTGGAAGAGAATGGGGAGAAAGTTGCGGTGCACTCCACAGGTTGTATGTTGCATTAATACGATCCGTGCTGGATTATGGTTGTGTGGCATATGGGTCAGCAGCTAAGAGCCATTTGAAAAAGCTAGATGTCATACAGGCACAAGCTTTACGCATCTGTTGCGGAGCTTTTAAGACATCACCAGTTCCTGCCATACAAGTAGAGATGGGTGAAGTGCCTCTGGAGTTAAGGAGGAAACAGCTGATGGCCAATTACTGGGTGAATTTGAAAGGGCATAGAGCTAATCACCCAACAAGAGAGGTACTACAGGACAGCTGGGAGAATGAGAAGAGCACCAGGGAGCATTTTGCAAAAGTTGGTAATAAAATAGCAAAAGAACTGTCTATTGAAGGACTACAGATAAGCCCACCAGTGGTCTATCCAGTAGAGGCTCCATGGAGACTAGTGTGTCCGAGAGTTGACATGTCTCTGCTGGAAATTAAAAGGACAGGGAAGAAAACAGTTGATTTACTGAGTGCATTTAGCCACTTGATAAATCAAGAATATCAAGACTTTGTGCAGGTGTACACGGACGGGGCGAAAAATCCAGACACAGGTGTAACAGGATTCGGGGTGGCGGTACCAGGAAAAGGAGTAGGTATTTATAGAAGAACAGGTGATGGACTAGGGGTGTACACAGCAGAGATGGTGGCGGTGTTGGTGGCATTAAAATGGGTGGAAATAACAGCACAAAAGAAGATGGTAATATGCTCAGATTCTGCATCAGTTCTTGAAAGTATCACATCATTTCAGTCCAACAGCAGGCAGGACATTCTATATCAGGCTCTGCACACAGTCACAAGAATACACAGAAAGGGGGGGCAGGTCACATTTTTTTGGGTGCCAGCACATGTAGGGCTGCAAGGGAATGAGAAGGCAGACGAGTTGGCAAAAAGGGCACTGAGAGCAAATAGGGTTGAAATGCAAGTAAGCATTAGTAAGGCAGAAATGAAAAGTGTAATTAAGGGAAGAATTAATCAGAAATGGCAGAGCATGTGGGACAGAGAGAGCAGAGGAGAAAATGTGAGACCTTCAAGGATTGCTGGCAAAGGCAGGAGAGAGGAGACTGTGATAACAAGACTAAGGATCGGACACAGTGCCTTAAACAAAACGTTAAAAATAATAGGGAAGCATAACTCTGGTTTGTGTGAGGAGTGTCAGGAGGAGGAATCAGTAGAGCATGTAATTCTGAGGTGCAGGAGGTATGAAACACAGAGGGAGATGATGAGGAGGGGGCTGGTGGATGCAGGAGTAAAGGAAATATCACTAAAAGGATTGTTGGACATGAGTGACAGGTCTCAGCAAAGGATGCTATTAGAATTTTTAAGGAGTACGGGGTTGTTTAATAGGATTTGAGGAGTCAGGATGAGGAGTGAGAATCAGTGAAGTAGGTCTGTTGTATAGGTGTGTATGATTGTATATGGGTTGAGCAGAGCCAAAAATCCGTAATGATAGGGGGCGGTAATGCACCAAAGTGATGGATGCCAACCGCCGTAAAATCCGAAGAAGAAGAAGCAAAGACGAGTATCCCCAACCTCGCTTGGTTATCGTAGATTAGCTGGGCTAACCGTTAGCGGTGTCTGTAATAGGTAATAACTCATTAAACGGTCCGTGAAAAAAATATTTTTTCCAGCGGATATCTTAGTTACAACATGATTGAGCTAGCAAAGCAGTTTTGTGTTGCTATGTGTGGTATTTATTCAGTTTTGGGAAATCACGATGTCTAGAAAGCATCAGTGGCTGCAGCTAACAGCAACAGCTAACACTAGCAGCTAAGCTAACATCAGGACGTCATCTGTTAAAAGCCTCCCGTTGTCGGATACGACATGAAACTACTCCAGTTAGCTCAATCATGTTGTAACTAAGACATCCGCTGGAAGAAAAATATTTTTTTTAATCCAGTATCTTTGGTGAAACTGCATTGATTTCAGCACCAGAGAGGAGCTATCTGTTGCCAGATCTCGCGAGAGTGTGTTGTTGAGACAGAGACAGGTCTTGAACAAAGTAAATTTTCTCCTGATTTGTCCGTGTGAAATTTGCCATTTTGGTGTCGGAATGTTCTGAAGATATGTGGCTTGCGATAAATGGGTCCAATATCTGCTTTCGTGACTATGGGGCGAAAGAATCGGCCATAATCTGTAATCACGTTCATTTCTCCCACTGAAGTCAATGGACTCAGTACCTGCTGTTAGTCTCCTAAAGGGGCGTGGTGGTCGCGAACCCCACGTGACACTGATACAGGAAACTGACTCACAGTGGACCGTCTTGGTTTATCCACCGTCTTTGGTGTCATTGAACACACCTGTGTTGCTCCTACTCTGACGTGTCAAAATGTCTGCCGTGAAAAAGGTCTATACACACACACTGCGCTGCTGAATCCTGAATTGCTACGACGTCATGTCATTTTTTTTTTTCAGAGGGAAACCCGCAAAAGAAACAGGGGTTCCTGCAGAACGCTGACATTTGACTCCACATGGATTAGCATCTACGTGCAGTGATAGCTGATTGGACCTCCCGGTGGCATGATTGCTCATCATCATCCTCCAAGCTCATAAAAGCCTTATGCTGCAGGCCGTGATCAGCATTTTCACATCGACTCTGAGATAAGTGGCCTTGTTAACCATGTTAGCTTTATGCTAGCTTAGTGTCAGCTTGTTGCGTGATGACTTTGTGCTGCTAACGTGAAATGTAGATAACTCTACTGATTCCTAAGACCCAGCTGCTTGATGTGGACATATATTAGTGAGTGTTGAAGGCAGTGCAGTGGATGGGAGCGATGGATTTGAAACATTTATTGATGGTTTTGGCTTTGTGTGCTAATGTCCGTTAGCTGTTAACTTCGTTTGATGTTAGGCTTGAGTGAATTAGCTTTTCAGATAACTATAGCTAACTTTTGTTTGATAAACTCGACGCCTAATGCACAAGTAGTTGATTTAAAGAAATACTGTGAAATTTTAAAAGCAGTGCAGTGGATGTGAGATGGATTTCTAATATTTATTGATGGATTTTAAGTTGTACTTATGCTAATGTCCTGTTTTGTGTTTGATGTTGGCCTTGAGTGAATTAGCTTTTCGGGTAACTACAGCTAACTGTTGTGTGATAAACTCGATGGCTAATGTACACGTGGTTAAGTTAAACAAATATTAAGTAGGCTATAAGATGTAGCACAATACATGTGATGTATTTTAAGCATTTATTAAGGTTTTTGGTCAAATAGGATTTTTGCTGATGCTAATGGGATGTAGTGGTATTGAACACAGCTATATTTGACCTCCAGTTAGCCTCTGTTCATCAACTGTAGTCTGACTGTAATGTGATGTGTTGATTGTTGTGATGCTGTTCAGTCCTGCTGAGACTGAAATTACAGAGTGTATGTGTGTGTTTATCTCTGTGCTTCTGTCAATGTTATTTAGCCCAGTTGGGGTGTAGATTGACTTGTGTAATGTAGTAATTGTATTTAATATGGATGCTTTTGTGTTAGTTGCACATGCTATTTAAATTAAATTTATGTGTAGCTGTGTGACAGTAGCTCTGTGTGTCTGTAGCTCTGCGTTTTATAATGTAGTATCAGCCATTTTCCTTTCAGTAAGAACATTTAATGTGGATGCTGTTGTGTTAGATGAGCATATTGTTTAAATGGAAGATGTCTTAAAATGGATGACTGTGTCAGTGATGGATTTTAAACATTTATTGATGGTTTTGGTTTTGTGTTTATGCCAATGTCCGTTTGCTGTTAGCTTTGTTTGATGTTAGCCTTGAGTGAATTAACTTTTTGGGTAACTACAGCTAACTTTTGTTAAACTTGACGGCTAATGCACAAGTGGTTGATTAAAAGAAATACTGTGAAATGTAAAACGCAGTGCCGTGCATGTGAGATGGATTTTTAACATTTGTTGATGGATTTTGATGAAGTAGCATGATTTATGCTGATGCTAATGTCTGTTAGTGGTGTGTTTTGTGATGACATGTTGCCTTATGCTAGCTTAGGTGATGACTTTTGTGCTGCTAACTGTAGCTAACTTTACTGTGGTCAAACGGGATTCTTGCTGATGCTAATGGGATGCAGTGTTATTGAACACAGCTATATTTGACCTCCATTTAGCTGCTGTTCATCAACTGTAGTCTGACTGTAATGTGATGTGTTGATTGTTGTGATGCTGTTCAGTCCTGCTGAGACTGAAATTACAGAGTGTATGTGTGTGTTTGTCTCTGTGTTTCTGTCAATGTTATTTAGCCCAGTTGGGGTGTAGATTGATTTGTGTAATGTATTAATTGTATTTAATATGGATGCTTTTGTGTTAGTTGAACATGTTATTTAAATTAAAGCCATGTGTAGCTGTGTGACTGTAGCTCTGTGTGACTGTAGCTCTGCGTTTTGTAATGTAGTATCAACCATTTTACTTTCAGTATGAACATATATTTAATAATGCTGTTGTGTTAGTTGAGCCTATGTTGTTTAAATGAAAGCTCTGTGTAGCTGTGCGTCTATACCTTAGAGATTTGTAATGTAGTGTCAGCCATTTTCCTTTCAGTAAGAACATTTAATATGGATGCTGTTGTGTTAGATGAGCATATTGTTTAAATGGAAGATGTCTTAAAATGGATGACTGTGTCGGTGATGGATTTTAAACATTTATTGATGGTTTTGGCTTTGTGTTTATGCCAATGTCCGTTTGCTGTTAGCTTTGTTTGATGTTAGCCTTGAGTGAATTAACTTTTTGGGTAACTACAGCTAACTTTTGTTAAACTTGACGGCTAATGAATAAGTGGTTGATTTAAAGAAATACTGTGAAATGTAAAACGCAGTGCAATGCATGTTGGATGGATGTTTAACATTTGTTGATGGATTTTGATGAAGTAGCATAATTTATGCTGATGCTAATGTCTGTTAGCGGTATGTTTTTGTGGTGACAGCATGCTGCCTTATGTGCTTAGGTGGTGACTGCTAACTGTAGCTAACTTTACTGTGGTAAACTCAATTGCTAAGGCACAGATGCTTGATTTAAAGAAATACCGTGAAATTTTAAAGGCAGTGCAGTGGATGTGAGATGGATATTTAATATGGATTTTGATTTGTTTATGCTAATGCAGATTGATTTGTGTAATGTATTGAATTGCATTTAATATGGATGCAGTTGTTAGTTGATCATATACTGTTAAAATGAAAGCTCTGTGTAGCTGTGTGTCTGTAGGTTAGAGATTTGTAATGTAGTGTCAGCCATTTTACTTTCAGTGAGGACATGTTTTAATATGGATGCTGTTGTGTTAGATGACCATATTGTTTAAATGTAAGATCTCTTAAAATGGATGACTGTGTCCGCCATTTTATCATGTTAGACATTTAAAAAAATATATAAAAAAATTATACAGCAGCAGTTTATCCAGGATATGTAGAGAGAAGTGCTGTTGATTTAAATCTTATAGGTATGTTATTACATCATTGTCTCTAGCAGGCATTTAATTTTACTGATTTTCTACATCTCACTTATTGTTAAATAAAGCAATGCGTTTTCTTTAATCTACAGATAGCCTTCTCACTTGACAGTGTGATCTGGTACCCTCCTGCTTTGACAACTGCGATTGACCTGCGATCTGCACTGCATCTGTGATCCTCTGATCCAGAACTTGTACACTACACACAAAGATACATTCATTCAATTGTGAACACACATAACCAACTGATCAACAAATTTCTGATTCCATACATACACACGCATACACATATTCACACACACACACACACACACACACACACACTTGATTATTTTAGTAGGTGTCTGTCTACTGCTTCCAAGGTAAGTTCAGCTATGTATGTATTTGAAGGCTGAGGCCAGAGTAGTGTGGCTTTTGAGTATGATTAGCATACAGTCAGAGTGATTTGTATGATTTCTTTGTGAATGTTGAATTAATTTGTTTTGGTTGTTTGTCTATGTTTTTAGATGCCCCGTGCCAAGTCCCACTGGCGTGCCCAGGCCATGAAGAGGAGGATGATGACGGCGCAGACTTGGACTCCCCTGCCACCTGTCCCCGAGTTTTGTGCTCGTATGTATCACATAGGTTTTTTTTTTTTACATGTTTCAATGGTACAAATAATATGTAATTTAAAGATGTGTAAAACATGTGTTGACATTGTTGAATTTTGATTTGCCTGAACGGGGCGCGGTACTGGTTACCGCCATCGTGTGCGTGGCCATCCCGGAGGGCTGTCTGTCTTTTGGTTTTCTGTCTGTTCCAGGTGCAGACGCCAGGGAGCTGAGGACGGAGGTGCTGCGTGCTGCTGTTCCGTGGACCCCGGATGCTGTGTGTGTGCTCGCCCCAAGCAACGACCTCACTGCCAGCAGGACCATCAGTGAGGCGGCGTTGGACTTCGGTGCGCTCCTGACCACCGTCTGCAGCCGCTGGCCCAAGGTATGTTTTATGTATTTACCCAGACAGCACGCATACGTCTCGCCGACGTCGGCACGATGAATAAAGTTGCATCGACAAGACGTATTATGGAGAGCGTTTGCTCATTGGGAAGACGTCGCCGAGACATCGGCATTTGGTAAAAAATGCCCTCCAGACGATGTTTGGACGATGAATCAAAGATGCTCAGCGCAGCCCCTCTACAGCTTTTATACGACCTTTATTTAGGTCGGATCATTCAATTAGTATAAATATCTCCGTATCCATAGTCGAAATTAACATGTATTTACTTAAAATGTGATAGGAATATGGCAATATCATAACAAAAAAACAATATGCTTGACCACTAAATAGCTTTGTAATATTGTGTGTGGATAAAATAAAGAGACAAGTACGATTCAAGTTCGTGATCATAAATTTATTTCCAGCAGCATATCCAAAAGAGCCCCAGCACAAAAAGGATAAACAGAACAGAAAACATATGGCAGGTCGGGAGACGAACACAGGCAGCAGGGTCTGGATTGCTGGGAGACGCAGTCTGCAGGGGAGCCCGGGTTGTTCATTGTGGATTGAGGAGCAGTTACGTGTCCAGTCCGTGCTCCTCATCCTTATAACAAGTCCCCATCCTCGCTCTGTCCCACAAACACTATTGTGGGTGGAGGAAACAGAGAAAGTGCACAAAATTACGCTCTGGTATATCCAACCAGCTCTGACAGAAGCACACAGACCTTTTTCTCCCCGGGTCGTGCCGGTCTCGGGGTCGGATATAACATCTTTTGTATGTTAGAAATCATAATTGTTTAATCCTTGTTTTTTCTGGATCCCGATAAACACACAGACACAAACACTACAGCTGTTCCAGTTGTCATGCTGGCTGATCTGTGTAAGACGATCTGACAGCTGTGATTCCATCCTGCGCGCACTTAGAGATTTATCGGGCTTTACAATTCTAATAATAATTCATTTTTTCCTTATTAGTGAGATTAAGTTTAAAGACGCGCGCACACGACTGATCAACGTATATGAAGGTGTTTTGCGATTGTGCACGTGCACGCCGTTAACATATTTACACTTAATTGCTGATAGAAAATATGTTTAAAGGACACTTTACTAATCCACACTCCTGTATTCTGCGGTTCCTCCGCTGGTGCGAGCCGAGGCTGCCAGAGCGAGCCTCGCGTAATAACAAAGCAATAAATAGTAGGCTAGTAAGATCAGTCAATTAGAATATGCGCTTTGTGTTAATTAATAGTCTGTGTTGTGTTTTACCGGCGCACAACACGCACACACATATCTGCTGCATGTTTTATGACAGTAAACTGTCGCCCTACATTTTTTTCTGAATATATTTTAATGTGTTCTGTGTTTAAAAAGATAAATAAATAAAACATTTTCGGAAATGGTCTTGATTACATTTCCCGGGAATCCACACACCTCACTGGCAGGACAGGATGGCAGTTTGACAGCCCGAGGATGGTGGAAGTGGACAGTGTTTGTCATTTCCATATAATTTTTTGTCAAAGCCACAGGGAGCCACTCAGAAGATCAAAGAACCACATGAATAGGGCTGCACCTTTTATGATTTTTTTTTTATTATTTGATCAACTAATCGGAGGATTATTTTTAATCATTTGATTAATAAAATAATTAATTTACCTAAAATAAATATCAAAAAAACTCTCATTAATATTTCAGTATTTTATTCAGTTAATATCCACAGACACATAGCTCATTAGAATAATAATGGTGACATCTTTTGAAGTTAGTCTGTAAAGTTAGATTTCCACCATATCTATTAGACTCATGCGCATGGTACTTTCCATGGTGCTAATGCACTGTCCAAGGTGCTGATCCCGACTATGTTCATTGGTTTGTTTGTTCGGTACTGTTTTATGGTTATTTTCTGTAGTTATTTTTGCACAGTTTCAGTGTAGTTTGACAGAGTCCATAAATAGCCTTTTGGAGGTGTGTGGATTAATATTTTCCCGAAAATTACATTTTCTATCCTGGAAACAGAGGCGCTCTATCCCGATGTATGTATGTTCCCAACCTCAACACTTGAGTGTATTTTCTGCTGATATTAATAATTATTATTGAGGAAGAAGATCACCATTTCAATATTAATCAACATTATTATGAACATAAAATAAAATTGTATGCATTCCCTGGAGAATTTGGCGTCTTTCTTCAGTGAGGTTCACTTTGTGCCACAGCCAGCTCATGGTAAATCCATCACATGCAGTATTTCATCCCGATAGGTTTTGGATTAAGTATAGATCCAGTGATCTTTAAGCTCCGAGCTTCACCTGGGATTTTATCTGAGATTCTAAAAGTTGCAGCAAACATAAATCCAGCAGATTTTTTCCATCCAGCGCAGCGCACAGTTTGTATCTTCATTGTTTAATATTTTGAACTATTTCCACACAAAGTTGGTGGCAGACAGCGTGTTGTGTGTCTCATTCAGATGGTAGAGACAAAAGTTATTGTATTAAGTGAATTCATAACATGCTTGAATTCATGGCGATTTGTGATCGTTAACCAATTAATAAATGCACCTGGTGTACTCAGCTGGTAGCAAATAGGAGCCAGAATACACACACACACACACACACACACACACACACACACACACACACACAGCGCGAGCTTGATCGCACATAGCTGCCGAACTCCAGACCGCTCTGGAGGAGAGGCGGAGGCAGAGTGGAGCTTTTAGGCAAATAAACATTGCGAGTCACGATTCTGTTCGGATTCGACTTCATGAACGTACAGATGTACAGAGAAGGGAGCGGGGACTGTAAAATGGAGGGTCATGACAGAAACAACTGGAGTCTCTTGCGCTTTTCAGTGACGGTACACTAAAACACACCCTGAGGCGGATATTAGCTTTACTTCCAGTACAAACACACCAACAATAACCCATAACCAGTACCGAACCATGAGAAACTATTATACCGGGCCATGTTAAATAAAGGCACAAACCCAGCGCTTCCCTTCGTCAGCTGCCGGTTAACCACTAGCTCCGCAGCTGTACAAACACCGAAGCCAGATACTAACAGCTAACGCTAACTAACGTTACCTGACCCTTTCCCGAATTCAACATTAATTTATTATCCAGAAAGGGATTGTTCATGTGTTGGAAAGACTTATAACTACCTAGCAATGGCGTTTGCTAATCGCTAGCTAGCTAGCAAGCTTGTTAGGAGTCGGTGTCTGACCTCTTTACCTTCACCAGCACACCCGGTCGGGACTTAGCAACTAGCAACTTTATTGAATGTCATATTCACAAAATAACTATTTTTATGTGAGCTTAAAGTGGGCTTACCTGAAGACCAGTTGACACCGACGAGAGGCTGTGTCCTCCGTCTTCAACGCCGGCTCTTTGTTCCTTTGGCACCAATTGGATGAATTGCAATGGGCTGATCCACAGCCGACCTATCTCCGACTTTGAAATAGAGCACATAAACCCGCCCTCTGGCAAACCATGTCCCTGCTATGGGCCGATGCTTCTCAGACGCATCAACAGCCGTTAGGAGTAGAATGCCGACGCACGATCTGAGGCCGACGTCGGCGAGACGTATGCGTGCTGTCTGGGTATTTATTTATTTATTTGTTTTTCCTTTTTTTGTTATTGCAGTCACTGTTATCAGTATTTATTTGGTAGTTGTGAACAGACTGTTGTGTTATGTGCTTGTTTAAGGGAATTAATGAAGAAATGGTTGTTTCTAGGTCTTTGTGTTGGACTTCCCTCCCCGTCTGACCATGGACCTTGGCTTCCAACGGCAGCTGCGTCAGGAATACCACCGTGTCGCAGCACGCATGGGTATGTTACATTTGTGGTGATCAATTATAATTGATGTAATGTGTAATTCAACAGAATTTATACAAGTGTAAATATTAAAAGGATTGATTATGTTTTTGTCATGTGTGTCAGGTCTCCCCTATGTGTCTGTGGTTTGAAGGTTTCCCTTCTTCTGGCTCTGGCTGCCCTGCTGATCCGCCAGCTGGGCAGGTAAGCTGTTTACACATTGCGTCAATACTGTAGAGTTCAAAACGGGAGGACAGTTTTTAAAGAGGTTTGTTTTCCTTCCTACATACCTTCCGTGTGAAGCGTCAGCCGAGAGGTGTTGCTACAACGCGCAGAGGACGAAAGCGGCGGGTGTTTCTATATTATTTTTTTTTGGTCCTTTTTGTTAGGATGTTGATGTGGAATTTTTTTTTATATTTCTAAAACACATGCCGCAACAAAGTGAGTGCTGCATTTTAATGGTTTTTGATTTTTATTCTGTCTTGATAGGTTCCGGCAACACCTGTGCCTGCCCTGTGACCGAGTCTGCCTCCAAGCCCGGCCCAGCAGTCCAGGAGGTGTGTTTCATTTTAAATATAATGTCACTAATTGATGATTTTAGGAAGCAGTAACATGTTGTCTTTTGTTGTATTATTTAGTAAAACCTCATATTTTGTTTTTGTGCCAGGTGCAGGTCACAGCCCAGCCGTCCGTGGAGGTGGTGGAGGAGGTTGCTGCAGCGTGCCTTGCCGTGTCGATGAAGTCCGCCATCCAGGAGGGAACCCAGATGTCACAGAGGATCTGCACAGATAAAGATGTTTTTGTTCCTTTTGTTAGTGTTCCTGATGTTAGTGCAGTTGTGTCAGAGTCAGACAGTCATGTTGTGGCAGCAGAGGGTAGCAGAGGGTTTAGGCTGGGGAAGGTTGTGAGGGGAACGTTTCACCAGGGAGATGAGCAGTTTGTGTATCGAGGGCGGCAGTGTATGGCTATAGCTTTGGCCAGCTTAGCCAAACACACATTGTTGAGTGTGTTGTCGTGGGATAGGTTTGATGTTGATAGCGTGTTGGTTGTAGGTGATGAGTTGTACACTAGTTTGCGTGACCTGAACATTTTTAGCCACAAATCAAATCTGCTGTCTGTTGGAGATTTGCCAAAGCAGTTTGAGGTAGGGGAGCAGCTGTTTAGCTTTAGCCACGGTGACACAGTGTTGGGTGAAGTAGGCGTGACTGAGGGTGAACACATCGAAAATGGTGTGTTCATCAGTCTGAGAAATGGACTGGAGAGGATCTTCAGTCAGTATAGTAAATGTATTATGATACTGTGTGGGAGTAGTTCTGTCATCATTTGTGAGGATGGACGGTTTGCTTTGGTAGACAGTCACTCGCGTTGTGACATTGGGTTAGTGCATAGTGATGGTAAAAGTGTGGTGTTGCAGTTTGATTGTCTGGATGATCTCTATGGATACATCTGTTGTTTGGCAGACAGTCTCAGTTCTAGGCAGAAGCTCTTTGAGCTGTGTGGCGTTAGTGTCAGTGAGGGTGCAAGCCCAATGCTGTCTTGTGTTTCTGTGGAGAGCTGTATTACTGAGATGAGTACTGTTCCAGTGGCAGAGTCTAGTGATGTTTCTGAGGCCAGGGTAAAACACATTTCCTCAGGAAATTGTGTGTCTGAGTGTGGTGTTGGTGTAACTGTAAGTCCAGCACTGTCTGGCATTTCTGTTGTGACTTTAGCTAGTCAGGTGAGCAGTGGTTCAGCGGCAGAGTCAACAGTTAGTGATGGTAGAAAGCGCAAAATTTCTTCTCGCACTAGTGTGTTGAAGAAATTAAAGACATTTGATGTTAGTGAGGTTAATGCAGATGTAGAATTTGTTAGTGCTGCAGCAAATGAGGAGCTGCTCTTCCAACCTCTTAGCGTAGATGTCTGTAAAGCTTTGTGTAGTAAGTTGAATATAGACTTTGGGAAGGTCAGTGGTTCGGTGTCCACAAAGGTGGGGCTGTTAGGAGTCCCGTGTTTAAACGAGAGGATTGTGGCTGATGGTAACTGCTTCTTCAGAGCCATCTCTCAGGCTGAGAGTGGCTCACAGAAGCACCATCGCAAGATTAGGCTAGCTGTATGTAAGGAGTTAGAAAGGAATGCAGATAAGTATGCAAGTCTTCTGAGAAGTGAGTATTCATCTGTTTCAGAGTATCTTCAGCAGTCCAGAATGAGAAATGTGAACAGTTGGGCTACAGAGGTAGAAATCCAGGTCACAGCAGATTGGTTAGGAGTTAGTGTGTGTACTTTTTATGATGGACGTTGGTTGAAGTACAAGTGTAACACTACGTGTTTGTCAGCAGAGTGTATTTATGTAGAGAATGTCATGGGACAGCATTTTGAGAACACTGTTTGTGTGCATAAGCCTGGACTGCAGATTTGTTATAGTTACTGTAAACTTAGTGATGTGTCAGGTTATAGCATTAGGTCTAGAGTGACAGATGTTGTGGATAGTGAGAAGTTAGCCGTTGGATGTAATGAATGTGTAGGGTCTGAAGGCGTAGGTCGTAAGCCTGTAAAATCAAAGTATTTGAGGCAGAGAAAAGGGACACAGGAGAAACTCAGTAGGTTGCTTCGGGAGAGACGTCAAGTAAAGTTTATGAAGATGTATCAGGAAAACGTATTGTATAGAGAAAGTGTTAAAGCAAGGAGGGTTAGTAAATATACAGAGAACATCCAGCACAGGCAGAGGCTTAAAGCAATTAGTAAAGCTAAGAGTATGGCGAAGTACAGAGAAAGCATGGAGCACAGGGAGAAAGTTAAAGTGGCGAGTGTTCGTAAATATAGGGAAGACATCCAGCACAGACAGAGGGTTAAAATGATGAGTGTTGGTAAATATAGAGAGAACATCCAGCACAGAGGGTTAAAATGATGAGTGTTGGTAAATATAGAGAGAACATCCAGCACAGACAGAGGGTTAAAATGATGAGTGTTGGTAAATACAGAGAAAGTGTTGAGCACAGAGAGAGGGTTATGGATAGCGCCAGGTTGAGTAGGAAGCAGAGGATGGAGAAGTCAGTAGACTTTGGTTTTGTTATGGAGCAGTTTTTGGAAAAGGTCAGAGATGGTCCAGATTTTGTGTGTTGTGTGTGTCATAGGTTGTTGTTTAGAAATCAGGTGCAGAGCTGTGTAAGGGAAGTGTATGGTAAAAGTTTAGCTACAGCGGGTATTGCAGAACAGTGCATTAGTGAGAAGTATTTGCATAGATGTAACGATCACTGTGTTGTGCCTTGTCAGTTGGTGCTGTCTAGAGGTCAGCTGTGGATTTGTCATACGTGTCATCGTAAGATTAGTGCAGGTGAGATGCCAGCTGAATGTTGGAGTAATAACTTGGATGTTGATCCCGTTCCACCAGAACTGGGATGTCTGAATAGTTTAGAGCAGCATTTGATAGCCTTGCATATTCCTTTTATGAAAATGTTGGCATTGCCTAAAGGGGGGCAAAATGGAGTACATGGTCCAGTGACCTGTGTTCCCGCCAACATTACGCAAACTAGTAATGTGTTGCCGCGTTCGAGTATGGAAGGGTCTTTGGTGCAGGTGAAGTTAAAGCGCAAGTTGACATATAAGGGACATTACGAGTACCAGTTTGTGGATCCGTTGCATGTAAGACAGGCGCTGGAGTATTTAAAGAGGACCAATGTTCATTATAGAGAGATAGAGTTTAATGAGGAGTGGATTAATGAGTTCTGTAGGCAGGAAGATGGGGACAGGGAAGAGGCTGGATCAGCTAGTGAGGATGAAACTGGTAGAGGAAGTGAGGAAGCTGGTACAGGAAGTGAGGTTGTTGGTCAGGTTGTAGAAAAGGCTGAGGTTGATGATTTAGCAGAATCAGCAGACATAGTACAAGATGAAATGTTACATGACAGACAGCAGCACTGCATGTTTCAGGACACTTGTCTTATGCCTGTTGATATTGGTCAGGAAGCATTAGATCAGTATTTTGATGATATCGTGAATATAGCGCCTGCAGAGGGAAATAGTCCAGGTAGGATGCTTTCTGACCAGAGTAATGAAGCAAAGTGTTTACCCGTGTTGTTTCCTGTGGGTCAGAAGACCTTCCATGACAGTCAGCGTTATCAGTTGAGTCTGTCGCGTTATTTCAACAATAGGATTATGCACTGTGATGGTCGTTTTGCACGTAATGTAGAGTACATATCTTTTGCTCAGTACATGTCAGAGGTTGATCAGGTGATGTCGAGTGTTTCTGTAGCGTTGCGTAAAGGTAAGGGAGGTCAGAGGTCTCAAAGGATTAGTCAGAGTATGCTGAAGGATGAGGAGTCTCTGAAGCAGTTGTTGCAGTTTGATGATGGATTTCGTTTTTTAAAGCCTCTTCGTGGGACGCCTGCCTTTTGGATGTCCGTGCAGAAGGACGTCTTGGCGTGTGTGCGTCAGTTAGGGATTCTGACGTGGTTTTGCTCGTTTTCGTCTGCAGATCTGCGCTGGCAGAATCTCCTGACCAGCATCCTGAAGCAGGAAGGCAGAACACAGACGGTAGAGGATTTGGAGTGGGCAGACAGGTGTCAGTTGTTGCGTGGTAACCCAGTTACAGCAGCGAGGATGTTTGATTACAGGTGGCATTGTTTTCTGAACGAGGTTCTCATGTCTCCTGCTCAACCAATTGGCAAAATCATAGATTATTTTTATAGAGTCGAGTTTCAGCAGCGCGGTTCTCCTCACGTTCACTGTCTGTTTTGGATTGAGGGTGCTCCCCAAATTGATAAGAATACAGACGAGGAGGTTGTAGAGTTTATTGATAAGTACGTATCGTGCGAGTTACCCTCAGATGATGACGCATTATTGGACATTGTGTCATCAGTGCAAACACATTCCAAACGACATTCAAAGTCATGCAGAAAAAAGAAGACTGTATGTCGTTTCAATTTCCCAAAACCTGTCTCTGAGCGTACATTTATTTGTAAAATAGAAGAAAAAAAATGCACATGTGACAAGCAGGAGGCAGAGAAGACAGGGGAGGATCCTCAGTCAGAAGACAAACCAGTCTGTAGGTGTTTTGACAGGAGTAACAAGATGAAAGTAGAGATTGCAAAGTCTATATTGGAATCCGTTAAGAAAGCAGTGGAAAGTGAGTCGTTTGTTAGTGTAGAGGAGTTATTTATGAGTGTGGGCATTAATCAGGAGATTTTTGAAATGGCATATAGGAAAATGCAAAAGAAGACCAAGGTAGTTTATAAGAGAGGAGTAAATGAAGTTTGGGTCAATCAGTATAGCAAGCAGTTGTTGAAGTGTTGGAACGCTAATATTGATGTGAGCTTTGTAACTGATGCGTATGCAGTTGTTGTGTATATAATATCGTATATTACAAAAGCAGAGAGAGAAATTGGCCTGTTATCGAGTAATGCCCAAAAAGAAGCCAAAAATCTAGGAAATGTCTCAGCTAAAGAAGCTGAAGAAGAAGTTGGGTAGTGTGTATTTGCATAATAGGGACGTTAGTGCTCAGGAGGCAGTGTATAGGTTAACGAACTTGCATTTGAAGGAGTGCTCTAGGAAGGTTGTGTTTGTGCCGACAGGGAATAATATAGTGAAGATGAGTTTACCCCTCAGTGTTTTGAGGCAGAGAGCATCTGCACACGATCTTAGCACAGAAGATATGTGGATGACGAGCTTCGTGGATAGATATAGGAACAGGCCCGACGGTGTTTGAAAATATGTGTATGGCGACATTTGCGTCGGAGTATCGTGTTCTTTCCAAAAACGAAAAGTCTTCGGACATGATTCGATTGAAAAATGATTTGGGCTTCATTTTGAAGAGAACACGTACTCAGTTTGCGGTTGTTCGGTACATGCGCGTTAGTTTGGAAAAACATCCGGAGTTGCATTTTCAGAGTTTGCTGCAGTTGTTCCTTCCATATAGAACTGACTCAGACCTCAAACCTGAAGGCTTTGAGCTGTTTGAACAGTTCCATGAGGAAGGAAGTGTGACATTTAGTGACGGGTCAGTACATGCGGTTAAGGACGTGGTGAAGGATAATAGAGCTGTGTTTGATGTAGATAATCCAGATTTAGAGCGTGCGCAGGAGATTGCAGAGCAGCATGGTGTAGATGAGGAGGATGCTTGGGGGGAGCTGTGTCCTGAACAGGAAGTTGAACGTCTTGAGTGTTTAGAGGAGAGAAGGCAGCAGCAGGGATCTGAGATAGTAGAGGAGCAGTTACAAGAACGTCTGGAGAATGTGCCAGATTTGGTTGTTGGTAGTAGACAGGTAGCGCAGTTGGAGAGGAAGAGGAATGTGATGTGTAGAAGTGAGGGCTTAGCTTTAGTTAGGTCTCTGAATGAGACACAGATGGCTGTGTTTTATAAGGTCAGACAGTGGTGTTTGCAGAAGGTGATGGGTAAAAACCCAGAACCTCTGCATGTGTTTGTGACAGGTGGTGCAGGGACGGGGAAAAGTCATTTAATTAGGGCTATTCAGTATGAGGCAGGGAGGTTGTTGTCCACACTTTGTGATCAACCAGACGATATTTGTGTTTTGTTAACCGCACCAACAGGCATAGCTGCATACAATTTAAATGCAGCAACAATTCATCACACATTCAGTATCGGCACACATGCCAGTTTGCCTTACATCCCTTTGGGTGAGGACAAACTAAACTCTTTGAGAGCCAAATTTAGTCACCTCCAAATTGTAATCATAGATGAAATCAGTATGGTTGATCACAATCTGTTGGCATATGTTCATGGTAGGTTAAGGCAGGTGAAGCAGACGGGCAACTTTTCCCCATTTGGTAATGTCAGTGTGATAGCTGTTGGAGACTTCTATCAGTTGCCTCCCGTTAAAGGGAAGCCTCTGTATAGCTGTCCGCTTGGTGTGGACCTGTGGTGTGGTTTTAGTATAGTGGAGTTGACAACCATAGTTAGGCAGAAGGATAGTGTGTTTGCAGCGTTGCTGAACAGGTTGAGAGTGCGTTCAAAGGCCACCCCCATGTTAGCTAGTGATGTTGAAATATTAAAGGCTTGCGAGACAGGGGAAGAGAGCTCTGCTTTGCATATTTTTCCAACCAATATGCAAGTAACTGAACATAATTTTATGCAGTTGATTACCATGTGTCCAGATTATGTTGAGATAGAAGCCAAAGATTTCAAACATAGCAGGAAAACAGGCCAATTGGAATGTACAGCAGGGCATCATAGTAATGCGGACACATGTTTACCGGAGAGTTTGTGTTTGGCAAGGAATGCACGTGTGATGTTATGTAAGAACGTAGATGTTGAGGACGGTCTGGTCAATGGCGCATGTGGCACGGTAACTCATATCGATTTTGGTGATGATGAGAAGTTTCCTAAAACAGTTTACGTCAGATTTGATGATGAGAAAATTGGCTCACAGAGGAGGAAAACACGTGCACATGCGGCAGTAGAATGTAGGTATTCTACTGCTATTGATCCCGAGGAGGACAGGGCAACTAAAGCAGGTGGTCTGCGATTTCAGTTTCCTCTTAGGCTAGCGTGGGCGTGTACAGTGCATAAAGTGCAGGGATTAACGGTAGATGAGGCTGTAGTGTCTTTGAAGAAGGTGTTTGCACCTGGGCAGGCGTATGTAGCTTTGAGTCGTGTTAGGGCTTTGTCTGGACTGATCATCAGGGATTTTAAAGAGAAGGCCATTTACCTCAAGGATGCCATAAAGGAGGCCTTAGACAGCATGCCCCCATTTTTAATTGAGCAGCCTAAACCTTCATTAAGTGCACAAAGTTTTTCTGTGTATTTAATGAACGTTCAAAATTTAAGTCGTCACCTGGCAGATTTGGCGTCTTGCACACAGCATTTACAGCCTAACTGTATTGCTGTCACAGAAACGTGGCTCACTGCACAGTCCTCGTTAGACAGTGTCCAAATTGATGGATATGCTTTCCACAGTCGTCCGCGAGGTTTGTGTTACAGCAGCAGTAACCCCAAATTGTTAGAGCTCCAGGATCTAGAACATGGTGGAGTTGGTTTGTACAGTGTAGGCAATTTGGACTGTAGCATCCTGCAGGCACCCGATTTGAATCTGGAGTGTTTGGTGTGCCTGTGTAGCAAATTTAACATTGTGATGGCAGTAATTTATCGTCCACCATGTTATCCAAAGTCTTTATTTAAACAAAATCTGGGGAAATTACTTGATTGGTTGAATCCAATTAGTGACACAGTTATAGTGATGGGAGATTTTAATGAGAATGTTTTGAAAAAAATCATCAATTTGTAAATTCATGGGGCAAAAAGGATTTCATCAGCATGTAACACAGGAGACAACAGAAAAGGGGACATTAATTGATCACGTTTATGTTAAAACAGCACAGTATGATGTGGAATGTGCAGTGATGCCCACGTACTTCAGTGATCATGAAGGTATTCTGTGTAGTTTTAGTGTAAGAGATGATCAGGGTGAGCTAGAGGACTTAGACAGGTTGTTTGAGGACTTTGAGGTTGTAGAGGTGGATGCATAGTATTTAGATGTATATTAGATCAGGTTGGTTTGTGTAGTCTGCGATGTAGCTTCATGTGACTCATACAAAGTCCCAGTGCAACGGTGGTGTTATTATTGTTGTCATCATGTTTATCTGTAGAGTTTTCAGAGGAAACTGACTTGTAGTTGTGGTGTAGTTGTTGTTGTGTTGAAATTGTGTAGGTTTGCATGCACGTGAAGTTGTGTTAGTGTAGAGTCTGTCCCACTCCATTGTGTGAAGATTGTGTATTGTAGGGAGATTTGAGTGTATTGTGTGGAAATGTTTTTAGTATGTTGATATGATTATTGTGTAGAGATTTTAGGTGAAACCAATCATGTATTACAGGTGGAATGAGTTGAGTGTTAGCTGTTGTGAATAGTGTTAGTTAATTCATATAATCATGGTTTTTACAGCTGTTAGTGATTGTAGATGTGTTGGTGTCTGTCTGCCACATGTTGGTTGTTGGTCTCTGTTACGACTGTGAATGTATGTATTTATGCATGTTAGAGTTTGTGGGTCTTTCAGTCCTGATGTGTTCATATGCAACTGTTTCAGTCATGAAAATATGAAAAGGTTAATTTGACTCAAACAAATACATCAATAGAAAATAGACAGGCTTGATGTTGCATGTTTTCTGTAGCCCTCTAGTGTTCAAAATTCTGATCAGTAACTTAGAAAAGATGCAACAGTACAATTATGATGTTACATATGAACACAAGAGGAAATGATTGTATTTAATAAGTTAACAGTTCATATTATGGTGGTTGTTCTTATTTATTCATGTATTTATTTATCAGTCAATAGGGCTTTACAGGATACGACATCCCTCTGTCCTTGGGACCCTCACAGCTGATCATGAACCCCCCCCCCCACACACACACACACACACACACACACACACACAATGGTAGAAAGCTCAAGAAGAGCAACAGAGGAGGGATCCCTCTTCCCAGACGGACAGACAGGCAGTGGATGGCATACAGAACACATCAGCATAATAAACAGTAATATGTATGACACAATGAGACAGAAAGAGAGAAATACAGAGAGAGACAGAGAGGTGCAGGAGAAATGGTAATGACAGCAGCTTACAACAACATTAATCATCTGGCAGGAGCACGGTAACAACAGTAGCTTTTAATACAGGAAGTGCAGTCAGTAGTTCAGATAAGAAATGCTCATGTTTGTGTACATGACTTTACAGCAACTCTGACCTTACAGCAAATCTGTTCTGGCACCACAAGGCACAGACTCTTCATTCTGCATGTCTTAGCTGCCGAACAGGACACTTGTAAACCAAAAATGTTGCTGCTGCTGCTGCTGCTGCTGCTGCTGTTGTTGTTGTTGTTGTTGTTGTTGTTTCCATGAATTCTCCTCCCCCTTGTGTCCCTCCAAGCTTATGTTTTCTCTCTCCCTGTCCCTTACAAACTTTGTATAGGTCATGCACACTGCTTAAATGAATTGAACAGTTGGTTGGTGGCGTTTCCTTTTTAACAGTAATCTTTCTTCTCTCTGAGGTGGTTGAAAATGCTGCTGTGATGGAGCGTCCCAACCTCTGCAGTCCCCAAGTGATATTGATGAGCAAGTGGAATTTTGGGACAAAAGTTCGAAAAAAGTTTGTTTGTTTTTTGTGTGTGTGCATGTTCTGGCCAAGATGTACTGTAGTCTATGTGAGGGGCATGATAAAAGTTCAAAAAGTAATCCCATGTCAATTGTTGTTTGAGACCATGGACAGGAAGAGAATGTAGGACTGTTAATTGATCATTTTTTTTCTACATGAACTATAAAGTGAAACAATGAGTTATGTAAATGAATGTCCTGACATGTTTTGTTGCCATATTTGCAACCAGTGTATTAACTAAATGTAACTGTGATATGTTGGCTATGAAAACAAAATGTCATCTCCAAAGTATCCACATTCAAATGAAATACACTGTAATGATAAATAAACCATGTAATGTTAACTACAAAATGGTGTCTGTCATACTGTTAAGAATTGAAGTGTACTGTAAAAGACAAAGGTCTGTGGTGACTGTATTCCTGGTTTGTTGTGTAACATGTTATGTTTGTACATGAATATACAGATACGTCATATAAATTTTAACAATTTTTAAGGATAAACATAAAACCAACATTAACATGGATAAAACATGAATTACAAAGGAGAGTAAATTATAAAAACATTTCTAATTTTTTTTTTTTTTACCAAGACTAAATTGGTGATTAAACAAATCGGCTTGTAATTTTGGAGTGTAACATTTCCTCAAAGGTATGCATACTGTCCTGATTATGTTGAGGAAGTTGTAATGACATTGGATTTGTTCCTGTTATGGACTTGTACTTGAAATGGGATAATTTGCTGTAAGCCTCCAGAGGGGCATTCCAGGTAGGAGGTTCAGCAAACTCAGTCTAATCCTGAACTCTGAGCTGACTTGTGGAATTGGAGGTGCTCATTAATGCCTACAATGAATATGAGCGTATATTTAGTAAAAAAAAAAAAAAAAAAGTTACATTGTTAAAGCCGCAAAGGAGAGAGAGGCGGCATCGGAGAAAATTGTTGCCCGAATCGATGCGTAAGTTTGAATGCAGTAGTCCATTAATGTAACATTTAACCACACGTGAGTGAAATCGTAGCATACAGGTGAAAAAGTGGCAGAGTGGTTTTGAATAAAATATCATTTTCATGTAGGTGCAATGTCACAGGGGAAAACGTGGAGCCAGCTTAAAATGAAATATAAAAACATCATTCAAACAGGTAAGGCATATTTTACAGGGCCATGATTGCACCTTTCTTTAGTTTTATTCAATTTTATTGTTTGATTTATTAAACAAAGTATCTTAAATAACCTGTCATTCAGTGGCTATTTGATTATGTCCTGTCAGGCACTAGTGATTTAATTTAACCCCAAAAAATACTGTTTCAAGTTGTATGACCTTGGAGTGTCACATTTGATTTGTGTGGCTTGAGAATGTTTTTGAGGTAAATGATTGAGTGTAATGAAAAACTGTCGTTCAAACAGATATTTATTGGAGAATGACAACACATCTGAGGCGTAAGGCATTATGAATTAATTCTGCTTCAATATTGATCTTATTTCCTACATACAAACAACCCATGTCTATCTTACAGCTTGCTTAAGGTTCGGCAGTAGGGAGGAGATAGGGTGAACTTGGGTTTATTACAGAAGAACTGCCAGTGAGCAGGTTAGGTTCACAGAATCAGTTGCCATGGTGATTGACTTAGTGTGAATTACCTCTGTTTCTGGAATTGAAAACCCAGAGTTTCCCTCATTTCAGGGTTAGCATACTCAGAGTTTTCACTAAACCCGCTTTCTGGAATACCCCCGAGGTCATTCAGTTGGGTTTGGAGAAATAATATTGGTGAAAATAAATGGAAATACCTTTAAGGTCATTTTTAAAGTGATTTAAAATTTAAAACCTCTTGACCTTTTGAAGACCTTGGGTGTACAACAAATGAATGTCATTTAAAAAAAGAAGTAAAGGGTTCTTATGGTGTGAGCTTATATTTTGAAAGTTGGAGACATAAGCCATGTGACCTAATGTGTGTAATGTCAGGTCTGTGTAATGATGAGAAATACCCACAAACATTCAGTGTTGTTCCTTATAAATGTACCTAGGAAAAGGCAGACGACATAATTTGGGAGTGGAACTTTAATGGCCCCGTGCCATGGGAGGTTGCTGCTGGTGTGTGTGATTGTGTTGTTTTGTTTCTGTTTGCATGAGTGACTCGACCGATAATTAAGTCACTTGTCATGCTGCATACTATATGTGCTACAATTACTGAGCGCTATGTGTGCAGTATATTACATTCCATTACAATATGTATTTAATCAGTCATAATCACAAAATTAGCAACAGTATTATCAGTAATAAAGGCTGTAGTAGTATGTGGGAGATGGGGAAACAGTGATATATAATGTTTAGATGCTGGCTGCTGAGGCCATTTTAGTGCGCCTAGGTGGCGCTAGAGAGGACATTTTGGCACTTCAGGGTTTAATTTTTTTAACTGTCTAAAATGTTTCGCCAGTCCTGACATGCGTGCCAATTTTGGTGAGTTTTTGAGCATGTTCAAGGCCAGGTGAGGACTCCTCTGCCTTCGGGCTCTGTCCCTAATAATATTAATAATAACACAAAACAAAAGAAATCTACTGTAAATATGTTCAAAATGCTGTTTTACTGAGATTTATGAAAGCCAATATGGCCGTCAGCTAGTGACGCCACAATATGCAAAATAGATAAGTTAATTTACTCCCATCAGATTCCTGTTCCTTAATTTTGAGGATGACATGACAAAAACGCCACAAAACAAAGGAGATCTACTGTAAATATGTTCAAAATGCTGTTTTACTAAGATTTATGAAATCCAATATGGCCGCCGCCTAGTGACGACACAATATGCAAATTAGATAATTTAACTTGCTCTCATCACAAACTTGGGGCCATGATGAAAAGTTTTCTCATTTACAGTATGCCTTTATCTCTCACCACTCTTAAGCGACAGCCTTTTGAAATGTTGAAATTAATATTTTCCTCAAATAACTCTGGCAACTAAAGGGTTACAATGGAGATTCTGAGCCTGTCATGTCATCAGGTAAGTTTTAGAATCGTGCACACATCATGTTTCTGTGAGTTTGTGACAGTAGTTGCCATGATAACTAAGTAGGTGCAGCTAGGGTCAGAGTGAGAGAGACAGAACACAGAGAAGAGATGTCTTGTAGTGGAGATTAAACTACTTGAACAAGTTCTTCCCATTCCCAAACCGTTGGTCTTACTTTGAAAGGGCAAATAGGTCACTTCCTGTTGGATTTAGGACATGCCAGTTTTGGTTTGATCTGTCTACGACATGCTTACAGGCCACAGTGGCCAGTTTAGTAGACCTAGGTGGCGCTAGAGAGCCCATTTTGGCACTTTAGGGGTTAATAATGTGTATTTGCTGTTTGAAATGAAGTTTCTGCTGCTGTAATCTGTCCTTTAAAGATTGTGAGACACACAGACAGAGAGAGCCGTGTGGCTGTGTCTGTGTGTGCAGCCTTCGCATGCCCAAACCGTTGGTCCAAGCAAGAAAATAAAGTGATTTTGAGAGATAGCCACGTCTCGTGAACGCACGTGCCGCGTTTTATATTTCTCGAGTCAAAAATGTGGTCAGGGGAGTGAGTTTAAAATGTGTTGCACCTAAGCTGTTTCCAGAAATTTCTCGTCAGACTTTACATGGGAGTGAATGAGAAAATAATGGGCGCTCCCTTCGCTTTGGAGCCACTCAGCAAAAATGTGTACGTGTGAGAGATTCCATGTCAACATATCTGTGAGCTGGACAAATTTTCCTATGTTTTGTGGCATAAATTGTGTCTGTACAGTGAAAATTGTGGCTATGGCAGCGAGTTAAAGACAAAAGTTTTAGACGATTTTTAGAGCCCTCTCCACTCTAGCTCACAGCATTCCATGCAATACACACCCATTGTAAATTGAGAATTTCTCCACTTTTGCTCATGGTACTTTGAGAGGCACCGATCAAAAACGATAAAAGATATGAAAAAGATGAAAACATGAGTGAATAGTTGAGACCTGTGGCAACATTTGAGAGTTGGAATGGAGTGTGTAGCACAAAGTATGGAGACGCTGTAAATGCTAGAAAAAGCCCCAAGATTGGTCTCTTTCTCCCCCCTGCTGCCATTCATTTCCTATGGGACAGCTTTGGAAGATCGTCAGGACGTTTTTCTGACATCTCACCTTATGGAGGCCACAAAATCCAAATGAAGCGAGTAATGAAAAAGTTACGCACAACTTTTGATTAGAAGGAGTTGATCTGTAATCTGTGCAAGTTTGAAGTCAATAGGATAAACACTGTATGAGAAGATGATTTTTTTTAGGAAAGGCAGTTTTAAGGCAAAATCTTACTTTGAAAGGGCAAATACGTCACTTCCTGTTGGATTTAGGTCGGGGTGTCGGCGCGTGATTTTTAGGTCTTGATGAGACGAACACGCCACTTTTTGTTTCATGTTTCTACGACGTTCCTACAGGCCGTGGCGGCCATTTTTGTGTGCCTAGGTGGCGCTAGAGAGCCCATTTTGGCACTTTAGGGGTTAATGTCACCATTTTATAAAATTTTTCACCGGTTCTGATGTGCCAATTTTGGTGAGTTTTTGAGCATGTTTAGGGGGTCAAATTCCAGTTCAAAGAGGCGGCGGAAGAAAGAATAAAGAATAAAGAATAAAGAATAATAATAATTAAAGCTGCAAGCAGCGTTTGGCGGGACCTCGCACTCGTGCCCGTTTCCGCCCCCAGCTTATGTCGTCACTGTGAATTATTTAGAAATATCAAACATATTGCCACAAACATCAGAAAATCCTTACAGAGCTGAACATTTTGATGTTTGAATGCTTTCTGTAGCTGTAGGTATGTACAAGTGATGTCACATTATGCAAATTAGATGCGCAAATTTCTTCCCATCAGATTCCTCTTCCTTCATTTTGAGGAAGACATGACAAAAACAACACAAAATAAAATAAATCTACTGTGTAAATGTGTTCAAAATGTTTTTTGACTGAGATTTATGAAATCCAATATGGCTGCCTGCTGGTGATGCCACAATATGCAAATTGGATGAGTTAATTTACTCCTATCACAAACTTTGGGTCATGATGAATAGTTTTCTCATTTACAGTATGCCTTTATCTGTCACCACTTTCAAGCCACAGCCTTTTGAAATGTTGAAATGAAAATGGAATATTTTCCTCAATTAACTCTGGCACCTAAAGGGTTAAAATGGAGATGCTGCCCCTGTCATGTCTAAATGTAAGATGTAGACACACGCACAGACACCATGTTTCTGTGAGTTTGTGTGTGACAGCGGTTGCCATGGTAATTAAGTAAGCGCACCTGGCAGAAGAGCAGAGAGAGACAGACACCTCTTTTAGTGGAGATTTAACTCCTCGAACAAGTTCTTCCCATTCCCAAACTGTTGGTCCAATCATGAAAATAATGTGATGATGAGAGAGATAAAGTTATACAGAAGATCTGTTTAGTAGCAGTTGAGCTGGCATGTGTGCATCTTTAAAACTGATAAAATAAACGGTGTAGGAGGAGATGTGTTTTCTTGAGAGCATGTTTGAGGCGAAATCTTACTTTGAAAGGTCAAATAGCTCACTTCCTTTTGGAATCAGGTCATGGGTGTCAATGCGTGATTTGTAAGTCAAACACACCAGTTTTGGTTTGATCTTGATACGACATTCCTACGGACTGCAGTGGCCATTTTAGTGTGTCTAGGTGGCGCTAGAGAGCCCATTTTGGCACTGTAGGGGTTAATAATGTGTATTTGCTGTTTCAAATGAAGTTTCTGCTGCTGTAATCTGTCCTTTAAAGATTGTGAGACACACAGACAGAGAGCCCTGTGTCTGTGTGTGCAGCCGTTGTCATGGCGATTAATGACTTGTCAGCACCTGTACACACAGACAGCTAAGGAGAGCAGCTCACCAAAGGCTGTTTATAATGGGTTTTAACTCCTCGAACAAATGCTTCATGCCCAAACCGTTGGTCCAAGCAAGAAAATAAAGTGATTTTGAGAGACAGCCACTTCTCGTGAGCATGCGTGTCGCGTTTTATATTTCTCGAGTCAAAAATGTGGTCAGGGCGAGTTTAAAATGTGTTGCACCTAAGCTGTTTCCAGAAATTTCTCCTCTGAGTTTACATGGGAGTGAATGAGAGAAAAATCAGGCGCTCCTTCGCTTTGGAGCCACTCAGCAAAAATGTGTACGTGTGAGAGATTCCATGTCAACATATCTGCGAGCAGGACAAATTTTCCTACGTTTTGTGGTATAAATTGTGTCTGTACAGTGAAAATTGTGGCCATGGCAGCGAGTTAAAGACAAAAGTTTTAGACGATTTTTAGAGCCCTCTCACTCTAGCTCACAGCATTCCATGCAATACACACCCATTGTAAAGTGAGAATTTCTCCACTTTTGCTCATGGTACTTTGAGAGGCACAGATCAAAAACGGTAAAAGATATGAAAAAGATGAAAACATGAGTGAATAGATGAGACCTGTGGCAACATTTGAGAGTTGGAATGGAGTCTGTAGCACAAAGTATGGAGACGCTGTAAATGCTAGAAAAAGCCCGAAGATTGGTCTCTTTCTCCCCCCCGCTGCCATTCATTTCCTATGGGACAGCTTTCGAAGATCGTCAGGGCGTTTTCTGACATCTCACCTTATGGAGGCCACAAAATCCAAACGCAGCGAGTAATGAAAAAGTTACGCACAACTTTTGATTAGAAGGAGTTGATCTGTAATCTGTGCAAGTTTGAAGTCGATAGGATAAACGCTGTATGAGAAGATGATTTTTTTAGGAAAGGCAGTTTTAAGGCAAAATCTTACTTTGAAAGGGCAAATATGTCACTTCCTGTTGGATTTAGGTCAGGGGTGTCAGCGCGTGATTTTTAGGTCTTGATGAAACGAACACGCCACTTTTGGTTTCATGTTTCCTCGACGTTCCTACAGGCCGTGGCGGCCATTTTGGTGTGCCTAGGTGGCGCTAGAGAGCCCATTTTGGCACTTTGGGGTTAATGTCACCATTTTATAAAATTTTTCACGATCTGATGTGTGTGCCAATTTTGGTGAGTTTTTGAGCATGTTTAGGGGGTCAAATTCCAGTTCAAAGAGGCGGCGGAAGAAAGAATAAAGAATAAAGAATAATAATAAACACAGCAAAAACAATAGGGTCCTCGCCTTCGGCGAGGACTGCTCTGTGAGCAGTCCTCTGCCTTAGGGCTCGGTCCCTAATTAAAGCTGCAAGCTTGGCGGACTCGGGACCTCGCTTTCGCGCCCGTTTCCGCCCCCAGCTTATGTCGTTACTGTGAATTATTTAGAAATATCAAACATATTGCCACAAACATCAGAAAATCCTTACAGAGCTGAACGTTTTGATGTTTGAATGCTTTCTGTAGCTGTAGGTATGTACAAGTGATGTCACATTATGCAAATTAGATGGGCGAATTTCTTCCCATCAGATTCCTCTTCCTTCATTTTGAGGAAGACATGACAAAAACATCACAAACAAAATAAATCTACTGTGTAAATGTGTTCAAAATGTTTTTTGACTGAGATTTATGAAATCCAATATGGCTGCCTGCTGGTGATGCCACAATATGCAAATTAGATGAGTTAATTTACTCCTATCACAAACTTTGGGTCATGATGAATAGTTTTCTCATTTACAGTATGCCTTTATCTGTCACCACTTTAAAGTCACAGCCTTTTGAAATGTTGAAATGAAAATGGAATATTTTCCTCAATTAACTCTGGCACCTAAAGGGTTAAAATGGAGATGCTGCCCCTGTCATGTCTGAATGTAAGATCTAGAAACACGCACAGATATCATGTTTCTGTGAGTTTGTGTGTGACAGCGGTTGCCATGGTAATTAAGTAGGCGCACCTGGCAGAAGAGCAGAGAGAGACAGACACCTCTTTTAGTGGAGATTTAACTCCTCGAACAAGTTCTTCCCATTCCCAAACCGTTGGTCCAATCATGAAAATAATGTGATGATGAGAGAGATAAAGTTATACAGAAGATCTGTTTAGTAGCAGTTGAGGTGGCATGTGTGCATCTTTAAAACTGATAAAAAAAAAAACGTGTAGGAGGAGATGTGTTTTCTTGAGACCACGTTTGAGGCGAAATCTTACTTTGAAAGGTCAAATAGCTCACTTCCTGTTGGAATCAGGTCATGGGTGTCAATGCGTGATTTGTAAGTCAAACACACCAGTTTTGGTTTGATCTTGATACGACATTCCTACGGGCTGCAGTGGCCATTTTAGTGCGTCTAGGTGGCGCTAGAGAGCCCATTTTGGCACTGTAGGGGTTAATATTGTGTATTTGCTGTTTCAAATGAAGTTTCTGCTGCTGTAATCTGTCCTTTAAAGATTGTGAGACAGACAGAGAGAGCCGTGTGGCTGTGTGTGTGTGTGTGTGTGTGCAGCCGTTGTCATGGCGATTAATGACTTGTCAGCACCTGTGGCACACACAGACAGCTAAGGAGAGCAGCTCACCAAAGGCTGTTTATAATGGGTTTTAACTCCTCGAACAAATGCTTCGCATGCCCAAACCGTTGGTCCAAGCAAGAAAATAAAGTGATTTTGAGAGACAGCCACTTCGTGAGCATGCGTGTCGCGTTTTATATTTCTCGAGTCAAAAATGTGGTCAGGGAGCGAGTTTAAAATGTGTTGCACCTAAGCTGTTTCCAGAAATTTCTCCTCTGAGTTTACATGGGAGTGAATGAGAGAAAATCGGCGCTCCTTAGCTTTGGAGCCACTCAGCAAAAATGTGTGCGTGTGAGAGATTCCATGTCAACATATCTGCGAGCAGGACAAATTTTCCTACGTTTGTGGTATAAATTGTGTCTGTACAGTGAAAACTGTGGCCATGGCAGCGAGTTAAAGACAAAAGTTTTAGACGATTTTTAGAGCCCTCTCCACTCTAGCTCACAGCATTCCATGCAATACACACCCATTGTAAATTGAGAATTTCTCCACTTTAGCTCAGGGTACTTTGAGAGCCACACATCAAAAACGGTAAAAGAAATGAAAAAGATTAAAACAAGATTGAATAGATTATACCTGTGGCAAAATTTGAGAGTTGGAATGGATTCATTAGAACAAAGTATGTATACGATTTAAATGATAGAAAAAGATCTAAGATTGGTATCTTACTCCCTGCTGCCATTCATTTCCTATGGGACAGCTTTGAAGATCGTCAGGACGTTTTTCTGACATCTCACCTTATGGAGGCCACAAAATCCAAATGCGGCGAGTAATGAAAAGTTACGCACAACTTTTGATTAGAAGGAGTTGATCTGTAATCTTTGAAAGTTTGAAGTCGATATGATTAACGCTGTATGAGAATATGATTTTTTTATGAAATGCAGTTTTAAGGCAAAATCTTACTTTGAAAGGGCAAATACGTCACTTCCTGTTGGATTTAGGTCAGTGTCAGCGCGTGATTTTTAGGTCTTGATGAGACGAACACGCCACTTTTTGTTTCATGTTTCGACGACGTTCCTACAGGCCGTGGCAGCCATTTTTGTGTGCCTAGGTGGCGCTAGAGAGCCCATTTTGACACTTTAGGGGATAATGTCACCATTTTATAAAATTTTTCACCGGTTCTGATGTGCGTGCCAATTTTGGTGAGTTTTTGAGCATGTTTAGGGGGTCAAATTCCAGTTCAAAGAGGCGGCGGAAGAAAGAATAAAGAATAAAGAATAAAGAATAATAATAATTAAAGCTGCAAGCAGCGTTTGGCGGGACCTCTTTCGCCCAGCTTATCGTCACTGTGAATTATTTAGAAATATCAAACATATTGCCACAAACATCAGAAAATCCTTACAGAGCTGAACATTTTGATGTTTGAATGCTTTCTGTAGCTGTAGGTATGTACAAGTGATGTCACATTATGCAAATTAGATGCGCAAATTTCTTCCCATCAGATTCCTCTTCCTTCATTTTGAGGAAGACATGACAAAAACAACACAAAATAAAATAAATCTACTGTGTAAATGTGTTCAAAATGTTTTTTGACTGAGATTTATGAAATCCAATATGGCTGCCTGCTGGTGATGCCACAATATGCAAATTGGATGAGTTAATTTACTCCTATCACAAACTTTGGGTCATGATGAATAGTTTTCTCATTTACAGTATGCCTTTATCTGTCACCACTTTCAAGCCACAGCCTTTTGAAATGTTGAAATGAAAATGGAATATTTTCCTCAATTAACTCTGGCACCTAAAGGGTTAAAATGGAGATGCTGCCCCTGTCATGTCTAAATGTAAGATGTAGACACACGCACAGACACCATGTTTCTGTGAGTTTGTGTGTGACAGCGGTTGCCATGGTAATTAAGTAAGCGCACCTGGCAGAAGAGCAGAGAGAGACAGACACCTCTTTTAGTGGAGATTTAACTCCTCGAACAAGTTCTTCCCATTCCCAAACTGTTGGTCCAATCATGAAAATAATGTGATGATGAGAGAGATAAAGTTATACAGAAGATCTGTTTAGTAGCAGTTGAGGTGGCATGTGTGCATCTTTAAAACTGATAAAATAAACGGTGTAGGAGGAGATGTGTTTTCTTGAGACCACGTTTGAGGCGAAATCTTACTTTGAAAGGTCAAATAGCTCACTTCCTGTTGGAATCAGGTCATGGGTGTCAATGCGTGATTTGTAAGTCAAACACACCAGTTTTGGTTTGATCTTGATACCTACGGACCGCAGTGGCCATTTTAGTGTGTCTAGGTGGCGCTAGAGAGCCCATTTTGGCACTGTAGGGGTTAATAATGTGTATTTGCTGTTTCAAATGAAGTTTCTGCTGCTGTAATCTGTCCTTTAAAGATTGTGAGACACACAGACAGAGAGCCCTGTGTCTGTGTGTGCAGCCGTTGTCATGGCGATTAATGACTTGTCAGCACCTGTGGCACACACAGACAGCTAAGGAGAGCAGCTCACCAAAGGCTGTTTATAATGGGTTTGAACTCCTCGAACAAATGCTTCGCATGCCCAAACCGTTGGTCCAAGCAAGAAAATAAAGTGATTTTGAGAGACAGCCACTTCTCGTGAGCATGCGTGTCGCGTTTATATTTCTCGAGTCAAAAATGTGGTCAGGGAGCGAGTTTAAAATGTGTTGCACCTAAGCTGTTTCCAGAAATTTCTCCTCTGAGTTTACATGGGAGTGAATGAGAG
>NC_064763.1:840386-935386 GCF_011397635.1 Epinephelus fuscoguttatus
CTCTACAAAGCCTCTTGCACCATGAATGCCGCCCTTACAGAATTTTTGCTAATTTGCATAATTTGAAAAACAGTAAAATGACATAAACTTTTACAATTTTGACTCCATCAACACCAAAGTTGGTACACGGCTTTGGGGGATGACAAGACACATTTCTATTATAAATGAGCCAGACTGGTCAAAAAACATGGCCGTCACGGACCAATGAATCTTGGCTGTGGGCGGAGCTTAGAATTGATTGGCCATAACTCCCACACCCTTTGACCTATCATCACCAAACTTGGTGGGTAGGTCCACAATGAGACTTGGAAGCTGACTACCAAAGCATTTTGAGCTCAGCCTATAGGGGGCGCTATAAATGCCAAACATCTGTGTCTCAAAGACCATTGGATAGAATTTCACCAAATTTGGTATGCATGCTCTAGGGGTGGCCATTAACGAATATCTTGATTGCCATGTTGACAGGTGAAAGTGGGCGTGGCCTATTCGTCATTAACTGTCATAATTTGCGTTCTATTAATGTATGACCAGCTGGAAGGACCTAGGGACATGAAACAAGGTACATGGACTATAAATGACATCCAAATACTGCTCAAAAAATTTGGTCCCAATCGGCCTCATGGGGGCGCTATAATTATCTCCAGATTTCTCCCAAAATTATCATGATCATGGAACTGTGATTGCTTAAACAATAAAATACCTATTGAAACTTTGAAATACGCATCAATAGGTAAAATTTCAATTTATGTTTTGATGTTCAAATGGAGTCTCTATGTCAAAGTATACCACAAATGTTATTAGTATGTAGGTGAGCTGAAAACCCGATTTCAAGAAATGTGTGACTTGGAAAGAGTATGTATTGCTTGGAGCTTTCAGGGACAGAGTGGGGAACGTCTTGAACTACGGCAGATGATGGTCACGGTGGGTGGCGAGGGTCACGGTGGCTGGTTTGAAGTAAACAGGTTAGAACTCGCAAATTGCGCCGCGCTATATTTATTATTATTAGGGTTCTAACCCCGAAGGGGTAGAACCTTTCTAAGATTGTACCAGTTTATTATTATTATTATTATTATTATTATTTTTTGTTGTCTGCCGCTTGAGCTCAAATTCCCGTGAGCTGGAATGAGTCAGAAACCTGAAACTTGGCCCAATGATTGGAAATGATGTGCATCAACTTTTATTAAAATATGAGCCCAGTCGGCCACATGGTGGCGCTGTAATTAAGGCTTAAAAATGACATTTTTGGGAGGCCACGCCCCTCACACCATAAGTCTGATTGACTTGAAATTTGACACACAGGTCCAGCTCAATGTGCTCTACAAAAAAGCCTCAAGGACCATTAAGCTCCGCCTAACTAGATTTTTTGCTAATTTGCATAATTTGAAAAACAGTAACATGACATAAACTTTTACAATTTTGACTCCATCAACACCAAAGTTGGTACACGGCTTTGGGGGATGACAAGACACATTTCTATTACAAATGAGCCAGATTGGTCAAAAAACATGGCCGCCACGGACCAATGAATCTTGGCTGTGGGCGGAGCTTAGAATTGATTGGCCATAACTCCCACACCCTTTGACCTATCATCACCAAACTTGGTGGGTAGGTCCACAATGAGACTTGGAAGCTGACTACCAAAGCATTTTGAGCTCAGCCTATAGGGGGCGCTATAAATGCCAAACATCTGTGTCTCAAAGACCATTGGATAGAATTTCACCAAATTTGGTATGCATGCTCTAGGGGTGGCCATTAACGAATATCTTGATTGCCATGTTGACAGGTGAAAGTGGGCGTGGCCTATTCGTCATTAACTGTCATAATTTGCGTTCTATTAATGTATGACCAGCTGGAAGGACCTAGGGACATGAAACAAGGTACATGGACTATAAATGACATCCAAATACTGCTCAAAAAATTTGGTCCCAATCGGCCTCATGGGGGCGCTATAATTATCTCCAGATTTCTCCCAAAATTATCATGATCATGGAACTGTGATTGCTTAAACAATAAAATACCTATTGAAACTTTGAAATACGCATCAATAGGTAAAATTTCAATTTATGTTTTGATGTTCAAATGGAGTCTCTATGTCAAAGTATACCACAAATGTTATTAGTATGTAGGTGAGCTGAAAACCCGATTTCAAGAAATGTGTGACTTGGAAAGAGTATGTATTGCTTGGAGCTTTCAGGGACAGAGTGGGGAACGTCTTGAACTACGGCAGATGATGGTCACGGTGGGTGGTGAGGGTCACGGTGGCTGGTTTGGGGCGAAACAGGTTAGAACCCGCAAATTGCCGCTCGCGGCTATATTTATTATTATTAGGGTTCTAACCCCGAAGGGGTAGAACCTTTCTAAGATTGTACCGGTTTATTATTATTATTATTATTATTATTATTATTTTTTGTTGTCTGCCGCTTGAGCTCAAATTCCCGTGAGCTGGAATGAGTCAGAAACCTGAAACTTGGCCCAATGATTGGAAATGATGTGCATCAACTTTTATTAAAATATGAGCCAGTCGGCCACATGGTGGCGCTGTAATTAAGGCTTAAAATGACTTTTTGGGAGGCCACGCACGCCTCACACCATAAGTCTGATTGACTTGAAATTTGACACACAGGTCCAGCTCAATGTGCTCTACAAAAAAGCCTCAAGGACCATTAAGCTCCGCCTAACTAGATTTTTTGCTAATTTGCATAATTTGAAAAACAGTAACATGACATAAACTTTTACAATTTTGACTCCATCAACACCAAAGTTGGTACACGGCTTTGGGGGATGACAAGACACATTTCTATTACAAATGAGCCAGATTGGTCAAAAAACGTGGCCGCCACGGACCAATGAATCTTGGCTGTGGGCGGAGCTTAGAATTGATTGGCCATAACTCCCACACCCTTTGACCTATTAACACCAAACTTGGTGGGTAGGTCCACAATGAGACTTGGAAGCTGCCTACCAAAGCATTTTGAGCTCAGCCTATAGGGGGCGCTATAAAAGTCAAACATCTGTATCTCAAAGACCATTGCATGGAATTTCACCAAATTTGGTATGGATGCTCTAGGAATGGCTATTAACTAATATCTTGAGTGCCATGTTGCTAGGTGAAAGTGGGCGTGGCATATTCGTCATTAACCATCATAATTTGCGTTTTATTAATTTATGTCCAGCTGGAAGGACCTAGGGACATGAAACGTGGTACATGGACTATAAATGACATCCAAATACTGCTCAAAAAATTTGGTCCCAATCGGCCTTATGGGGGCGCTATAACATAGTGTAAAGCTTGAAAGGCTCTGCCCGCCGCACCACAAGTGCTATTGACTTGAAATTTTGCACACACATCCTCCTGATAGTCCTCTACAAAAAAGCCTCTTGCACCATGAATGCCGCACTTACAGAATTTTTGCTAATTTTAATAATGTTAAAAACAGTAAAATGAATAAGCTTTTGAAATATTTGCTCCATCAACACCAAACTTGGTATGAGGCTTTGGGGGATGACGCGACACATTTCTATTACAAATGAGCCAGATTGGTCAAAAAACATGGCCGCCACGGACCAATGAATCTTGGCTGTGGGCGGAGCTTAGAATTGATTGGCCATAACTCCCACACCCTTTGACCTATCATCACCAAACTTGGTGGGTAGGTCCACAATGAGACTTGGAAGCTGCCTACCAAAGCATTTTGAGCTCAGCCTATAGGGGGCGCTATAAATGCCAAACATCTGTATCTCAAAGACCATTGCATGGAATTTCACCAAATTTGGTATGGATGCTCTAGGAATGGCTATTAACTAATATCTTGAGTGCCATGTTGCTAGGTGAAAGTGGGCGTGGCCTATTCGTCATTAACCGTCATAATTTGCGTTTTATTAATTTATGACCAGCTGGAAGGACCTAGGGACATGAAACAAGGTACATGGACTATAAATGACATCCAAATACTGCTCAAAAATTTGGTCCCAATCGGCCTTATGGGAGCGCTATAATTATCTCCAGATTTCTCCCAAAATTATCATGATCATGGAACTGTGATTGCTTAAACATTAAAATACCTATTGAAACTTTGAAATACGCATCAATAGGTAAAATTTCAATTTATGTTTTGATGTTCAAATGGAGTCTCTATGTGAAAGTATACCACAAATGTTATTAGTATGTAGGTGAGCTGAAAACCCGATTTCAAGAAATGTGTGACTTGGAAAGAGTATGTATTGCTTGGAGCTTTCAGGGACAGAGTGGGGAACGTCTTGCACTATGGCAGATGAGGGTCACGGTGGGTGGTGAGGGTCACGGTGGCTGGTTTGGGGCGGAACAGGTTAGAACCCGCAGATTGCCGCTCGCGGCTATATTTATTATTTTTTGTTGTCTGCCGCTTGAGCTCAATTTCCTGTGAGCTGGAATGAGTCAGAAACCTGAAACTTGGCCCAATGATTGGAAATGATGTGCATCAACTTTTATTAAAATATGAGCCCAGTCGGCCACATGGTGGCGCTGTAATTAAGGCTTAAAAATGACTTTTTTGGGAGGCCACGCCCCTCACACCATAAGTCTGATTGACTTGAAATTTGACACACAGGTCCAGCTCAATGTGCTCTACAAAAAAGCCTCAAGGACCATAAGCTCCGCCTGACTAGATTTTTTGCTAATTTGCATAATTTGAAAAACAGTAAAATGATATAAACTTTCACAATTTTGGCTCCATCAACACCAAAGTTGGTACACGGCTTTGGAGGATGACAAGACACATTTCTATTACAAATGAGCCAGATTGGTCAAAAAACATGGCCGTCACGGACCAATGAATCTTGGCTGTGGGCGGAGCTTAGAATTGATTGGCCATAACTCCCACACCCTTTGACCTATCATCACCAATCTTGGTGGGTAGGTCCACAATGAGACTTCAAAGCTGCCTACCAAAGCATTTTGAGCTCAGCCTATAGGGGGTGCTATAAATGCCAAACATCTGTATTTCAAAGACCATTGCATGGAATTTCACCAAATTTGGTATGCATGCTCTAGGGGTGGCTATTAACTAATATCTTGAGTGCCATGTTGATAGGTGAAAGTGGGCGTGGCCTATTCAGCATTAACCGTCATAATTTGCGTTTTATTAATTTATGAACAGCTGGAAGGACCTAGGGACATGAAACGTGGTACATGGACTATAAATGACATCCAAATACTGCTCAAAAAATTTGGTCCCAATCGGCCTTATGGGGGCGCTATAATTATCTCCAGATTTCTCCCAAAATGATCATGATCATGGAACTGTGATTGCTTAAACACTAAAATACCTATTGAAACTTTGAAATACGCATCAATAGGTAAAATTTCAATTCATGTTTTGATGTTCAAATGGAGTCTTTATGTGAAAGTATACCACAAATGTTATTAGCCTGTAGGCGAGCTGAAAACCCGATTTCAAGAAATGTGTGACTTGGAAAGAGTATGTATTGCTTGGAGCTTTCAGGGACAGAGTGGGGAACGTCTTGCACTACGGCAGATGAGGGTCACGGTGGGTGGTGAGGGTCACGATGGCTGGTTTGGGGCGGAACAGGTTAGAACCCACAGATTGCCGCTCGCGGCTATATTTATCATTATTATTATCATCATTATTATTATCACTATTACTAAATCCACTCACCATTATTCAGCAAGTCAGCTGCTGAGTGAATAAGACATATCAGACCTGTCAGTCTGCCTCAATCAATCAATTTTATTTATAAAGCCCAATATCACAAATCACAATTTGCCTCACAGGGCTTTACAGAATACGACATCTCTCTGTCCTTATGACCCTCACAGCTGATCAGGAAAAACTCCCCCAAAAAAAACCTTTAACGGGGGAAAAAAATGGTCGAAACCTCAGGAAGAGCAACTGAGGAGGGATCCCTCTTCCAGGACGGACAGACGTGCAATAGATGTCGTACAGAACAGATCAGCATAACAAATTAACAGTAATCCGTATGACACAATGAGACAGAAAGAGAGAGACAGAGAGAGAGAGATGCAGGACAGACGGTAATGACAGTAGCTTACAACAACATTAATGAAAGTAATAATAATAATTAATATTAATATTAATAATTAATATTACCTACAAGCTATTAACCATTACTCCACTCACATGACATGCACGACAGTTAATGATGGGCAAATGTGTGTGTGTGTGTGTGTGTGTGTGTGTGTGTGTGTGTGTGTGGGTGTGTGCCTGGTGTTATATCAACACGTGTGGTTCTGGACATGAGCAGCTGCACATTTAACAGCCACACATCACAGACAGTCCGCTGAACAACGCAACGGGTTGTGAATGAAATAAACTTAATTACAACATGACAGTCTTGCACGAAATATCATTAACGTTACTCTTTGTAGTCACTTAGACATGTGAATTACAGCGTTTCATTGCAAACAATGCATGTAACGGGTACACTTGAGCTGTTTCTCTGCCATCCCGTTCAAATGAGCCAGGTGTAGGGGGTGGGTATTTATACGTCAGAGCCTCAAGCTGAAAAAGACTTCCTGTTCGGAACCTCTCGACCATCCTAGCTCGTAGGTGCTTAAAGCTTGCTGCTAGCTCCTAGCGCTAGCTCCTCGCTGCACAAATAAGAGACTTGGGGCGGTCTAGAAGATGGCGGACCTTGAACGACTTCCGGTTCAAGCGAGGAGCTAGCAGTAGCACTATAAAAATAAGAGACTTGGGACGCACCCCCAGTGTTGCTTTATCAAGAGCCATGAACGCGCAGGCAGCGGACCAATCACAATCATGAGAGAAGCTCAGTGTCACTGAGCGTCCTCACAGAGCGCCATATGTAATGGGAAAAAAAGTATTTCTCGTGAGGATCAGAGATTAATTCTGCTAAAATATGAGGAGGAGAAAAGCAATATTACAGAAAAGGCCAACACCGTGGCAGCTGCAGGAGGAGGAAACGTGTGGCAACGCATAACGGGATGAATAATGTTTAGTTTTAGTTTAGATTAGCTTATTTGCACATCATGTTAAAAACAGACAGTGTAAAATTTACAAGATTATAAAAAAAAAGAAAAGTGCCGGAGAGGTTAGAAGCCACTAAAAGCTTATCAAAGAAATTCCCCTGTCAAAACATCAATGAAATCACATAATAATAAGAATAATAAGAAGAAAAAAAGGGAAAAAAACAGGTGAGGAAAGAAGAAATAGAGGAGGAGAGAGGGAAAAATCAAGACAAAACAAGGTAGCAAATAAAATGATGCGTAGGTTAAATTACTCATCACTGGTTCAAGAAGCTACAGTACCTGTACCTGTACATCTGACACTGATCACACCCTTGAATCCCATGAAATCAATGCTGCGCAAATGAATTGCGTGTATTACAATTATCGTCTAACATCATTGCATCTGATAAATTGGTCTTCTTTGTCATAACGTTATATATGCTACAATAAAGCTTAAAGCTGAAGCCACAATTAAATCATATCAACACCAAATTGATAGTCTGAATAAAATCATCCTGATATTGAGCTGTGTTAGAAATTAACAGCTGTGTAAAAATATACCTAGTCTCCCTCTTTAAAAAACAAAAAGGAAAATCCCTCAAACACCATGAAGTGTAGACATGATAGACTACTTTCCACATTTCCAGCAGCAAAGCTGTCAATCAGGCCCATTATCTTTAACAGGGATCATTTCCTCCAACAAAACAAAATGTTGGCACTAATTAATGGTGCTATTAAGTGTCCGCAAATGATCAGTTTCTTTCTTATGACATTTCGACTTCTTTCCACTCCTTTTTGAACAGTCTTTTCATTGTCTGTTGTTGTTGCTTTTTTTCTTTAATGTTCAAAATAAACTTTCAAATCAAAATCAATCAGATTAATTAAACTTCCCGTCATGACTGGGCTGCATTTCTGTCAGCGGAGTCATTTTTTTCCGAACAGCTGATTGGCCAGTGGGGGGTGCTTTTTATAGGAGTAGATTCAACCCGACCTTGCTCCGGAGCAGTATAGCCGTTCAGAGTAAGTTACCATGGTGATCTACCCTGATAAGAACTGAACTCACATACGGTGCTCTGTGAGGATGCTCAGTGACGCTGCGCTTCTCTCATGATTGTGATTGGTCCGCTGCATGCGCGTTCACGGCTCTTGATAAAGCAACCCTGGGTTGAGTTACCGAGTTGATACACAGCGTCGTGATACCGATTATCCTGATTGCCATTGTTAGGGTTAGTCAACCCAGGATAGGTCTGGGTAACCCAGGAAAGGTTGATCTCGCTTCGTGATACAGGCCCCGGCTTCGCGAGACCGAAAACCCAGGGTTTACCCTGAAGTTACCTCGCTAAGACATTAAACCTGCTTCGTGATACAGGCCCCTGGTGGCAAGATAGTTATCTACCAGTGTTCGTAAACAAAAGAATAATTAGATATAAAGATTTTTTAAAAATGCCTTACTCATTTCAATGACAAATTTTATTTTTTCAAAAAAATTCTAAACTATTCTAAACTATGTGTTTCATACATGTTTCCCTGTGCCCATAAGCAAGCGGGGAAACGCATTAACTGTACATAATTCATTCATTCATTCATCTTCTAACCGCTTCATCCTCTTGAGGGTCGCGGGGGGGCTGGAGTCTATCCCAGCTGACATCGGGCGAGAGGCAGGGTACACCCTGGACAGGTCGCCAGACTATCGCAGGGCTGACACATAGAGACAAACAACCATTCACGCTCACATTCACACCTATGGGCAATTTAGAGCATTAACTGTACATAATTCATTCATTCATTCATCTTCTAACCGCTTCATCCTCTTGAGGGTCGCGGGGGGGCTGGAGTCTATCCCAGCTGACATCGGGCGAGAGGCAGGGTACACCCTGGACAGGTCGCCAGACTATCGCAGGGCTGACACATAGAGACAAACAACCATTCACGCTCACATTCACACCTATGGGCAATTTAGAGTTACCAATTAACTTTGGACTGTGGGAGGAAGCGAGAGTGCTAACCACCACACCACCATGCCGCCCCCATACATAATTATTTATCTTTATCTTTATTTTGGCCATGATCAATATTCTTTTGTTTACGAACACTGGTAGGTAACTATTTTGCCACCAGAGGGGTGTTCCAGGTAGGAGGTTCAACAAACTCTGAGTCTAACCCTGAACTCTGAGTTGATTTACTCTGAGAAGGGAAACTCTGAGTATCCGGTTCCAGAACAGCTGATCTGAGTTAGTTCAGTCAACTCTGAGTATGTTCACTCTGAGTTAAGCCGACAATAAAAAGCCATCATCAATGGAGCTCCGACTCCACGATTCACCATGGCAACAGGTAAATAAAAGACAGCGCCTCCATTTTAATCCAGTGGATGTAGCTATATTAATGCATGTGTAGCAGACGGTGAACGTTTATCTTTAAAAGAAGAGCCTGAGTCAGAGCGAGGAAAGTGTAAATAAGTTAACCATAAAGTTAATAAAAAAGTTTATTCATCATTTATCAGACTTACATTTCCTTAATGAAGATAAAGTGGTGGAATCTGACTGTGTATCAGGCTGTAGATACATTACATTATATTAATATATTTGTTCAGATTTGATCTGATGGGGAAAAACAGGAGGCAGCAACTAAAAAATAGGAAGATTTAAAACATATAGGCCGCTAGGCTATAGATCAAAGACATAAAGACATGACTGTAAACTCACAGTCTGACCCAGTAATAATATGTTTGGTGATCTGCACTTGAAAAGACGTTGAGGTTAAAATACATAGATTTTAAAATGTTGCACATCTATTTGTATCTTGACTCAACAGCATTCAGTGACTTTATTTCAGCTACAAATGTAGTAAATTTAAAGACACTGAAATGCTGCACCATTGCTCACTCAGAAATATTAACATATAATCCCCAATATTAGGCTATAGGAATTATGTTCCATCAGTGCGACCAATGACATCAGTGATAGAGATCATTAGTCATTGATACTACGTGTCTATACCGATTTTTAAAATTTAAATAATTAGACCTACACATTATGTGCAATAAACATTTCGGAGCTGCTCTAACAGACTAACAGTCTGATCTTTGTGCACAGTGTTATACAAAATAATAAATGTAAAAAGGACAGAGGTTTGATTCTGAGCTGAGGGTGAATTCTCGCTGTGTAATATTTGAATGTAAAGACAAAACCGATGTCCAAGGAAATGACTGATGTGCATAAATTCAGTAACTTAAGACAGTCCTGAGTAACAAACTAATATGCAGCAGGATTTAGACTGTGACAGACGGTCAATCTCCGCTAATGAATGCGCTTCGATACAAGCTTTGACACGGACTGAATGAATGAGGAAATGAAACAGCGTGTAAGAGGCAGGAGACAGAGAAAAACTCAGGGTTTATTGAAGAAAACCTGCCGTCGAGCAGGTTATGTTCACAGAGTCTGTTACCAGGGTGACTGACTCAGAGTTTGATTTACCTCTCTTTCTGGAACTGAAAACCCAGAGTTTCCCTCATTTCAGGGTTAACTTCCTCAGAGTTTTCACTAAACCCGCTTTCTGGAATAGCCCTCAGGTGGTCTTTGGCTGCTCCCGACGCTACCGTCATAAAAACAAGAGAGGAAGAAATCTGAGTATCTGATTGGTCGAAGGACCGAACTGAACAGGTGATATTAACATCCGTGATCAACAACATAGATGCATTTATTTCTATCACAAAACTAATAAATAATCATGGTGGATTTACTGAACAGAGTTCCCGAAAAAAATGCTGCACTTAACAGCTTATTTTCGGCCATGATAATTATTCTTTTCTTACCAATTGGTCTTTGGCTGCTCGAAGAAATCTGCACTGACTGAAACACTGCATTTAACGGCTGGATTAAAAAACCTTCTGTAAAGGATATAATTGCCCAGATTGCATACCACAGATCGCCCAAAGGGTAAGTTTCTGATTGTAATTTCTCCCCATTATATTTCGTTGTGTGTGTTTAGAAATGTTAAAACAACATATTAATGCAACTGCTATGTTTCTTGCCTTTTTTGGATAAGCGGGGAACACAGAACCTTTTTTTTTTAGTAAGTGGGGAACATAGAACCTTTTTTGCAGGGTTAAATGGGGAACATAGAACCTGGGGAACATAGGGATGACCCCTTCACATAGCCCTGAGGGGTATTTCCCTATCAGGTGCAGTGTATTATTTAGCCCAGCATGTCCTACCCTCAGTCTGGTTAAAATCCTCTCCCCTTTAGTGGTTCTACTGGTTGATCTTACTGTGCCCGCTACTGATTGGACTGCATAGAGGTGTCTACCTGTGATAGCTGTATCCCATTTCTGCTGCCACTCTTTCATGACTTTCTTCTTAATTATACTTTTTGCTTCTGATTTGCTCAATGCAATTTCCATTATCTCCTCCATTTTTAATGCTTCTTTAGCTAATGCATCTGCCAATTCATTTCCGACAACTCCGCTGTGAGACAAAACCCACATAAATGTCACTGAAATGTTCATATTCTTAATCTTGTACAAACTTTCAAAGATTTCATATATAATATCCTGCCTACTGTCTGATATAGATGACTGCAAGGACATTAGCGCCGAACATGAATCAGAGCAAAAGGACAACATTTCTGAGTCATGACTCTTTTGCCCACTGTAAAGCTGATACTATAGCCACCATCTCAACCAGACATATGATCTGATGCTCTTCTCTTAACAGAGACTTGCATGGTTGGAACACTAAAAGCAAACCCAGTTCTCCCTGTATCAGGATCCTTGGATCCATCTGTAAACACAGACACAGCTGATTGATAAACTGTATTCAGCCTGTCCTCAACTAGATGAGCAATACTGCCAAATTTCTTCTGCACCTGAAGCATAGATAAATCGACTAAAACTGCAGGAAACAACCAGGGTGGTATTACTGATAATGTAGGTGAGTATCTTAACTGATCTAGTGCCATATCTCTAGCTACTTCCACACTGCTCCAAGCAAAACACTCCCGCTTGGCCCTTTCTGTCTCCCAACAGGGAAGAAGCACCTTTGTTGTTGGATGTCGCCCTTCAGAATGCCCTTGAAGATTAACCCAGTAGTTAATCATTGGCTGTTTTCTTCTAAGATGGCAGTGGCAGTGGCATCTCACCCACCTCAACCTGAAGAGCAGACACAGGAGTTGATCTGAAAGCCCGGCAACACAATCTTAAGGCTTGATTCTGCACCACCTCTAATTTCTTCAGTGAAGACTTAGATGGTGAACCATATGCAGCACTCCCATAGTCTAATACTGACCTAATTAGTGCAACATAAATCTTTTTCAGTGCTGACCTACTTGCTCCCCACTCTGATCCTGTTAAACATCTTATCACATTCAATATTTTTTTACACTTAGCACGTGTGATCTGTGTGTGATGTCTTCTGCATAAATAAAGCTCTCGGAGTGTTGGTAACAGCAGATTTATTCTGGGTTAGACAAAAGGGAAATAAAGGCAACGAGTCAGGTCCCGTGGACATACAGCTCATGCGCAGTCTCAAACAAATCCTCCGGTGCTCTGAGGATTACCCATAATCCTTAGTGATCGTATAGTGGATTTATGTAAATAAAATAATGAAACAAAACAGAAAAGTCTCTCTTTCACAAGAAAAAAAATAAATACAATAAAATATAAAATTAAACAATTTTCAGTCTCTGGACTGTGACCTGTTTTTAAGTATTTTTCATTTTACCATAACATTTCTGTAACACAATTTTTCCACAAAAATACACAGTAAATGAATTAAACAACAATCCACCTGCAACAGTCTGATCCTGTTAAACATCTTATCACATTCAATATTTTTTTACACTTAGCACGTGTGATCTGTGTGTGATGTCTTCTGCATAAATGAAGCTCTCGGAGTGTTGGTAACAGCAGATTTATTCTGGGTTAGACAAAAGGGAAATAAAGGCAACGAGTCAGGTCCCGTGGACATACAGCTCATGCGCAGTCTGAAAAAGTAGCATACGTGAATGTTAGCTAGCGACACTACAGAAACTGCTCTTACTGGCGATGAAACACATAAAACCGAGTGGTTGACAAAAACATGGCGACTTCATTCCAAGATAACCAATATACAACCAAATAAAGCCAGTTTACTTTTTAAGTGCTTGTGAAGCTATTTAACATTATTTTTGTCCACAGACATTCACAGACACGTTACCTCAAACAAATCCTCCGGTGCTCTGAGGATTACCCATAATCCTTCGCTACAACTCTTGTTGCAGGTACATATTCATGACAGCAGGTGGCGTAGTCCTCACGTTTTTTGCAGGATTTAACCTGAACCTATTTACATACACCCCCCTTAAATCCTGCTAAATTGGGGCACAACAAATGAGAAAAACACCAAAGAATCAAGGAAACAAATAACAAACCTCCAGTCGTATAGTAACAAGAGCATAACTTAGTTTGAGTCAGTTAGAAACTTTCCACTTGGAATTAAGTCAGCAAGGGAGTGGCCAGTCCCCTTACCAGCATAAGACACAAAAGATGCCATATACATCTCTTATAATGTAAACATTGCTCTGTAACAGCGAAGACTGGAGGATACCTCAGGTCAGTACAAGCGCAAAAAGTTCCCTCAAAACATACAGCAATCTATCCAGAAAACATGTTCCTCACAAAAGAAAACAAAGAATCAGCTGTTTATACTGAGTCATCTACAATCTGTTCATTCATTTCACAAATGAATCGAGCTGGGGGTTTTACAGGTCTACCTGACCTAGTGCAAAGTTTGGGTGGCTGCGTGCAAACTACATGGTCCTGTGTGAGCGCACCTAGCTGTGTGTCAGTGTTGTGTTCAGGGGAGGGGACATGTGGGACGGCTTCCACTGAGGGCTGGAAAGGAGCATTCAAGGGCACCACACAATCAGCAAGGGGCCCGGGGGAAGGCAACTGTGCAGTGTGTACTGAAGAATCAGAGGCACTTGCAACCTCACACACAGCATGTGGGACCACAGTCATTCCAGTCTCAGAAGGCAGAGCACCCACAGCCACAGCAAGAGAAACATCGGACTGGCTGGCAATAATGTCACCCTCAATCGCATCATCCATTTGCAGGAGCCAGTTAATTGTCTTAGTTTCACTGTCCTGTATGTCATCAGGGACCACTGGGTCACATTGTCCACTCCCAGCAATTGAAGAGCAGCTCGAGTCCAAGGCGTCGTCACCTCCTGCAGGGAGAAAACTCACAGGAAGTAGGAGGTTTCTGTGAACAACTTTCTCCCTTAAGGTCACAGGATCTCTGATGCAGTACACATTGATTCCAGGCTTCACAGACACCGCTTCGTAAACTGTGGATTCCCATTTATCTGCAATTTTCCTCTTTCCTCTCTCACCACGATTTGCAAGCAAGACTCTGTCTCCAACAGTGAGGGGTGACCCCTTTGCTTTGCAGTCGTAGTACTTTGCCTGACGAGCCTGTTCTGTGCGGCTGTTCTCCCAGGCAATGCGTGCAGCTTCAGACAGGTCATGTTTCAAGCGAGAGACGAACTCACGGTGGTCAACAACTGCACTGTGGAGGAGGGCATGCTGAAACACAACATCAACAGGCAGGCGTGGGATTCTCCCAAACATTAGGAAGAAGGGTGCAAACCCCGTCGTCTCATGCTCAGTACAGTTGTAACAGAACATCAGCATCTGAAGCATTTGAGGCCATCTGGATTTTGCATTGGGAGGCAGAGCCCTTATCATGTTCCCAAGCGTCCTGTTGTACCGCTCAACAACCCCATTCCCCATCGGATGGTATGGGGTGGTATGCGACTTCTGGATGCCAGCCATCTCCAGGAGCTCTTTAATGAGTTGGCTCTCAAAATTGGCTCCCTGGTCTGAATGGATGCGTTTTGGGAAACCGTATATGCAAAAAAAGTCATTCCAGAGACGACGGGCAACCTGTTTTGCTGACTGATTTTTGCATGGGAATGCATGTGACAGTTTGGAAAAGTGGTCTGTGACAACTAAAACATCCACACACCTCTTGTCAGTTTGCTCAGCAGTCCAAAAGTCGATACACATCAATTCCATCGGTTCAGAGGTGTGGATGCTTTCCAGCAGAGCACAGTCATTAGGCTCTGGGGTCTTTCCAACGACACAGCAAAAGCAGTTTCATGATTGATGATGTCCCGTTCCATCCCTATCCAAAAGAATCTCTGCCTGGCAAGAGAGAGTGTCCGGGCCCTGTCCCTGATGGCCAGCAGAGTCATGGAGGCCGTGGAGGACTTGGGCCTTTAGGGAGTCTGGAACCACAAACTGGTAAATTGTCATGTTCATTTGTCTGTCCTTCTTTACCTTGTACAACATCCCGTCCTTGATAGAGAGCTTGGGCCAGTGCCTCAGTAGTTTCATCACACTGCGGGACTCACCAGCACGCTCCTGCCTAGTGGGCCTCCTGTGACGCTGGATGTAAAAGAGAGCTCTGCTCAAGATGGCGTCCTGCTCTTGCAGACCAACCAGTTCACTCCTTGGCAGAGAGGCGGTCTGGTTAACACCAGTAAGCTGGGGAATAGCTGGTCCTGTGCCTCTCACTCGGCTGACACCACGAGAATCGTGTGAGTCCAGCACAGCTGAGATGTCCTGTGCAGAGAGGGACCCCTGAGAAGGAGGCGGGGTGACAACAGTTTCCTCCAGGGACTGATTAACAACCAACTGGCAGTTAGTAGTACATCTGAATGCATCTTGCACAGTCTTATCCACCATTCCGCTCGCTTGGTTCAGTAATGAGGCATAAGGTTCAGTTACAAGACGGTGGCTCATGCATGATTGGACAAATGGCTCTCTACTTAGTGCATCAGCAACCACATTCTTTGTGCCAGGGACATAGTTCAGGTCGAAACTGTATGCTGCAAGCTTTGAAACCCACCTCTGTTCGCATGCATCTAATTTAGGCTTAGATAAGATGTATGTTAAAGGATTATTATCAGTCCAGACTGTGAAACATCGCCCTTTCAGCCAATGGCTAAACTTATCACACACCGCCCATTTAAGAGCGAGAAACTCCAACCGATGTGCTGGATAGTTCAGCTGGGAGTGTGATAGTGTCTTGCTGGCAAACGCCACTGGTCTGGCAATATTTCCACCAGGGGGCAGCTGTGAGAGAACAGCTCCTAGGCCATCAAAGGAGGCATCAACTGCCAGGATGAATGGTGCATTAAAATCTGGATGGGCTAATGCAACACTGTGCACAAGCTCATGTTTCAAAGTTCTGAAAGCCTCTCTGCACTCATCAGTCCAGTCAGGCGGAGACAGTTTCACATGGCATTTTTTGAATTTCGGTTTATGGCCTCTCCCTCTTTTGTGTGGTGCAGTAGGCTCAGCTACAAGGTTGAACAGTGGCTTAGCTTTAGCAGAACATCCCTCAATAAAATGATGGTAATAAAGAACCATCCCCAAGAAAGATCTGATTTTCTTAGCACATGGTGTCTCCCCATCAGGTTCCATCAGCACTGCAAAAAAACCCTGTCTCAATATAAGAAAAAAAAACTTGCTTTGAGTAGATAAAGACTAGAAACAAGTCAAATTTACTGCCAGTGCAGTAAGAGAATTTCACTTGCTAAGATAATCCTGTTTACTCTATATATGCTTCCTTTAGGTAACATCATTAGAAATCACTCTATAAATTTCCATTGTTATGCGGATGATACTCAGTTGTATTTATCAATGAAGCCAGAAGAAAGCAATCAATTAACTAAACTCCATAATTGCCTTAAAGACATAAAAACTTGGATGAGCACCAATTTCCTGATGTTAAATTCAGACAAAACTGAAGTTATTGTTCTTGGCCCCAAACAACTCAGAGACTCTTTATCTGATGACATAGTTTCTCTAAATGGCATTGCTCTGGCCCCTGCCACTACCGTAAGAAACCTCGGAGTAACATTTGATCAAGATTTGTCTTTTAATTCTCATTTAAAGCAAACCTCACGGACTGCATTTTTTCATCTGCGTAATATTGCGAAAATTAGGCCTATCCTGACCCGAAAAGATGCAGAAAAATTGGTCCACGCTTTTGTTACCTCAAGGCTGGATTACTGTAACTCTCTATTATCAGGTAGCTCTAGTAAGTCCTTAAAAACTCTCCAGCTAATTCAGAATGCAGCAGCACGTGTACTAACAGGAACTAATAAACGCGATCATATCTCTCCTGTTTTAGCTTCTCTGCACTGGCTCCCTGTAAAATCCAGAATTGAATTTAAAATCCTGCTGTTAACTTATAAAGCTCTAAATGGTCAAGCTCCGTCATATCTTAGAGAGCTCATAGTGCCATATTATCCCACCAGAACACTGCGCTCTGAGAACACAGGGTTACTCGTGGTCCCTAAAGTCTCCAAAAGATCAGGAGCCAGAGCCTTTAGCTATCAGGCTCCTCTCCTGTGGAATCATCTTCCTGTTACGGTCCGGGAGGCAGACACCGTCTCCACATTTAAGACTAGACTTAAGACTTTCCTCTTTGATAAAGCTTATAGTTAGGGCTGGCTCAGGCTTGTCCTGTACCAGCCCTTAGTTAGGCTGACTTAGGCCTAGTCTGCCGGAGGACCCCTCTATAATACACCGGGCACCTTCTCTCCTTCTCTCTCTCGCGGATCCTATTACTGCATCTAGCTAACCCGGCCATTCTGGATGTCACTAACTCGGCTTCTTCTCCGGAGCCTTTGTGCTCCACTGTCTCTCAGATTAACTCATATCACAGCGGTGCCTGGACAGCGTGACGTGTGTGGTTGTGCTGCTGCCGTGGTCCCGCCAGATGCCTCCTGCTGCTGCTGCCATCATTAGTCATTAGTCATACTTCTTCTGTTATTATACACATATGATTATTGTCACACATGTATACTGCCAGGTATTAATACATACTTTCAACATATTGTACCGCAGTAACCAGAACTATAACTATAATATTATTACTTTCATTAATGTTGTTGTAAGATACTGTCATTACCTGCATCTCTCTCTCTCTCTCTCTGTGTCATATGGATTACTGTTAATTTATCATGTTGATCTGTTCTGTACGACATCTATTGCACGTCTGTCCGTCCTGGAAGAGGGATCACTCCTCAGTTGCTCTTCCTGAGGTTTCTACCGTTTTTTTTTCCCCGTTAAAGGAGTTTTTTTGGGGAGTTTTTCCTTATCCGCTGTGAGGGTCTTAAGGACAGAGGGATGTCGTATGCTGTAAAGCCCTGTGAGGCAAATTGTGATTTGTGATATTGGGCTTTATAAATAAAATTGATTGATTGATTGATTGATTGATTTCTTGAAATAAGACAAAATATCTAGACTTTAGAAAAGTCAGAATGTCTTGGAATAAGTAATAAGTCACTTGTTCTAAGCATTGCATTAAGTCAAATAAACTCAAAACTAGCTTTTCAGTTCTTCTTTCACTGGTGTTTCTTTCTTAATTTGAGTGAAAAAATCTTAAAACTAGAGCTACTAAAGAAGATCATTATTCTTAATTCAAGAGTTTGTTTCTTCTTAAAAAGGAGTGGAAAATTCTTGAAACCAGACCTACTAAGCAAGATTATTATTCTTAATTCAAGAGTTATTATCAACTTTTCTGTCTTAAAATGAGAAAGCCTAAAATGAAATCCAGCACACATAATTAACGTTGTCAGCATTTATTAATAATTTTCTGGCTCAGCACACACATACAGAGCAGCAGTATGAACACAGTCCATCCAAACTTTTTCTAGCATGGTTCAGTTTTTAAGCGCAATGACATTATCGAGGTTATACTTCATCATAACATGCATTCTGTTTTGAAACTGACTGAATAATATGATGTATGATCAAGTAGCTTTTCAGCATCGATCAACTCTGTTGCCTGGGCAAGATTAGGCACAGCAACTTCATATGCTAAAAGATCTCTATTCAAACCCAAAGTCTTGTAAATCTGATATTCAAAACAATACAATGAACTGTTTACCACATAAATGTTTTTAATAAGTCCAAAGACTTGTCTTTCGAACATCCTCTTTATTGTGTACCTCAAGGTATTCAGAAGAGCACTTTGATACTGCTGCACTCCAGAGACAATACTGCTGATGCACCACCTCAAGAATGATGTGCGTAATAACCTGCGCACTGCAAAAATAAACTGTCTAATTTTGGAATGTTGTCAAAATGAAATGGGCACTGAGCATCCCAATTTTGTACTTGAGAAGGAATTGGGTCCTGTCTCAGAAGTGACAAATATGGAGTACATTACAGCAAAACTTTTGGGGATTGAAGGCATACAACACACAGTCAAAGTAAAGTGGCTTATACACGCATACATATGCAACATAGACACGTTTTTGAAACTGACTGGATAATGTGAAGTATGATCAAGTACAGTCCCACAAATATACTTTACAAAACACAAATCCAAAGTTTAGGTCAAAGCTGACCTAAGTTGACACACTTGCGTAACACATACTTGCTGGGTTCAAGGAAGGGGTTGGCTTTGTATCTGAACTATTTCAATTAAGTGAAACTGAACATATGCATTTTTCTCTGTACTGTTCAACAGAAACAGCATGATCTTCAACAATACCAACATTTGCCCAGAAGACTGTTTTAGTTTTTTTTTATCATGAGAGGCCAAGGTAGTGACAAAGGTAATGTAGCTTTGATGAAATGTAAGAGAATTTTGACAAAAACGTTTTACTGAAAGGACAAACACATTACACAGTACCATGAAATAGAAAGGGCTAGCACAGACTCTAAGTTGAGAGATGCTAAAAAGCTACTTGATCATACATCATATTATTCGGTCAGTTTCAAAAATGACATCATTGATGGGAGCCTTTTCAAATCCCACTCACTATTTCCAAATAAACCTTACATTTTGCAGGTGATATTGAACTCTGAAGGAATACAGATATGCAATCTGCATGTGTGTGCTGCACATGCAGCCGAGCCAAACCAGGTGAAGGAACTTACTGGAGTTTGAACTACACTCATACTCATATTACTTTAAGTGCAATAAAAGCTTTGCAAGTAAATATCCAATCACAATGTGACATGACATCACTCAAAACTAGTACAATAATGCAGTGCTTTTGTGTTCCACCACGTTTGCAAACCTAATTAAATGTCTTAAACATCTAAAACTATTTAATAATTACTACTGAAACCCAGCCCTATAAAGTGCTGTCATGCAGAACATTTGTAGCACATATGTTTTGATGGTTGAGAAAGAAAAGCCATCAGAAATATTTTTTTATGAACCAAAGGAAGACTTTCAACTTTCATCTTCAATGTTTTCTCTTGTACTTCATAACAACGTCATGACACTGAACACTGAAACTGTGTCAGTGGTTGCCACACACCTTGGATATGTAAGGTGGATGGTGTAGTAGTAAGCCATCAGATACAGTAGACCCTCACCGAGTTCTTCCTTGGCAAATGTGGTGATGGGAGTGGTTCCGATTGCGACCAGACAGCGGGACCCATCAAAGAGCAATAGAGGGCTGGAGAGAGGTCTCTTCTGGAGGTAGATGGTGGGATCCTCTGTTGGCTACACAAAAAAAGAAATTATCAAAATTATGTTTTTCTTCTTGTTCCTACAGGTTTTCACAGTGCAGAATGATGTATTAGCAGAGTTTGACAGGAGGCTGTTTTCACATTCATCTGCTGAAAATAGAAAGTCTCTGTGCTCATTTAACATCAGATTTTAAGGGGTGGGCCTGCAAGTATGATTAGTGACATCAGAGTCACTCCTGGTAATATTCAACATTCACAAGTCTGATATGGAAACTTGAAACCTTCAGGACACCAAGAATGGACTTTACAGTGAAGTAGGAGACATGTTGTGTCCAGTGAGAAAAATTCAGAAATGTGCATGAAATGTGTATTTGCATATTTATAGATTCTGGAATTTTTATTGGGGGATTATTTTAATATGTTTTTCCTAAAAAATAAAGTAAATTATATCACATATTACAAGAGTATGCGCATTTTAAAAGAGGAAATCTTCATGACAACATTAAGTACATGTATAGCCATATGCTATACATGTACATAGATATACTATGATTGAATTCTAGCTTGTGCATATGGTATAGCATGTGGTATATGAAAGCAGACTGCTTTCTTTTATAAAGATAGGGTCACTGATAGAAATATGCCCTACAGAAAAAGCAAAAACATGCGCCACTGAAATTATTATGAAAGAATGGCTCTTGCCTCCGTCAGTTTTACGAGTGTCGGCCACCACATATGTCGAGAAATACTGGCGTACTTGTTAGAGATAACGCATCATTAGAGAAAGAACAAAAGATGAAAGTACAAAGTAAAAGCCCTTCTACAGACAAACAACAAATGTCCAATGTGACAAAATATGAACCAATTCTCACCTGAAGGACATGAAGCAATGCCTCACTGGCATGTCCGATCTTCTTAGGCGGTGCAGCTGGTGAAGGAAAGAGTGTGGGGAGTGCCCTGACCAGCTCTATGGCGTGTTCCACTAGAATAGAACAAATCAAATTTTAGTTTGGTTACCTTTCCTAAACATGACTATTATCAGGTTCATAGTAAGGTCATAGACAATTCTTATTTTCATCAACATACACAATCCTATTTACACCCAGGTCTGAGGAAGCAGCTGCACAGATCATTAGAGACAGCAAAATGCCAAATTACCTCCATCCATGTTCATAGGTGGTTTCATCACTTTCTTCCAAACACCGTAAAATTGCACCTTGGCACAGAAGTCTTCCCATCTCTTCTTTACTTCATCAGTGAATTTCTTGTTGCCCTTATCCAGGATCCGACGCAGCTCATCCATCACCTATAATGCAAATACAATTTAATACCAGCAACAATACTTGCTTTGTGGATAAGTCAAGATAAGTTACTTGCTTACATGATGAAGTTCCTTGAAACATGGATATGCATCCAGGATCTTCGTTGGCCTGTCCTCTTCTTTCAGGACATTACAGTCAATGAAGGCTCTTCTTGCTTCAAACTCAAGGTCAAGGAGTTGGGAGACAGCATCTTGGTTGGGTTTTGATTTCTTGTACATCGCTTGCAGAGTGTTGTAATGTCTGGCCTGGGTTGCCAGACTATCCTGACTCTCCACAATAACAGAAAACAATTATCAGTAATTGGTATCGGACATATAAATATCAATGACACTATTGGTTTTTAACAGCAAGTGTAACATTAAACCAAAACTGACAGATTATTTTAGCCCTTACATAGACGTGGCAGTTTGTTTTCTACGACAGAAAATTAAACGATAAGATATATTGATAAAGGAGATCACCTTAAGCCCCACCACACACAGTACTGTAAATGTATGTTACACACTCAGTAATGTGTGCTCCCTGTGCTCTGAGAGCCAAATAAATGAAAAGAAATGACAAATCATGTCACTTTACAGTAAATCAAGGAGCAATCACAATTAAAATATAGAACATCAATGTACGAAATATATCATGATATCCAATGCTATCGTAATATTGCTAACCTTCATGTTATAACAAAAATTCTGTTTCCACTTACATGAAGTGAGGCTATCATCAGAACTGCTCCCAGATCTTTGATGCAAAATAATTGTTGATCCACCACTTGAGTCTGCATCATAATCTTCTCCCTCCTTGTCACTTGTTGCGAAGTCAATCTGATGCCTTTTCTTTGAATGGCCTCTCACAGGTGTGGGCCCCTGCCTCTTTTGTGGGGACTTCACATTCTGCAGCCTCTTGAGAAGATTCTTGAAAATGGTCATCTGTGGTAAAAAAAAAAAAAAAAAAAAAACTCACTGAGAAAAAAAATGTCAGTCAAAAATAAAAACGTACACACTGGACTGTGTGCTACAAGTGCAAGAAATATAACAGAAAATATAACAGAAATTTTAATCACTTACATGCGTTTTGTCTTCATCCTGTAGCATGGGATAATACTCCACTAGTCTCCTAGCCATTGCAGTGATTTCGTGCCTGGTAGGGTATCGGACTTCCTCTCCTTGCTCCTCAAGATGGAAATCATGCTGGTGACAGTGTTCCTCACTAGCCTGCATCTCAGCTCTTTGGACATAATACATTCCCCCTCTCTGCCAGTGGAGACCATCTCAAAGTAGTGTTTACGCACTTGCTCTAACTCACTGTCTGTGTAGACAACATATTCTGGAGGACTGGGAAGCTGTAGGGTTTTCTTTGGGGTTTTCTTCACTAAAGGAGTGGATGCCTGGGGGAAGATTGGGGACATTCCTCCAGGTGACGACACAGGTCCTGTGTCAACAGGGCCAGCTTTGTCTGGTAAGGTGGGATTCTGATCCTAGGTAAGGGTGTAAAAAAAAAAAAAAATTGCAAGAGTTAATCAGACTCATTTAAATACAACAGGTCTTGTGCTACTGTAGGTGTTTTCAGGGCAAAGTGGGTAACCAGTTATCTCTGGGCTAATAACAGCCCACACTCGTTTCCTCCTGAGAAAGTGCTCTGGCCCAGGAAAAAGGTCTCTCAAATCATCACGACTGAGGGTGTGGAGTAAGGCCTCATCAATGCCGGCAGCTACAGAAACAGCCATAAACAAACCTTTTACAATTAAAACTGTCTATAGCTTTACAAAATTATATATTTACCTGTATTTAACTTAACGTGTTGTACTCTTGTCGTTTTCTGTGTTTTCCATAATAAAATTTAAATACAATACAATTTAAATATTTGGTATCTATTCTTGTAAAACTGTTTAAATTAATTTTGTTTTTGAGATGTAAGCATGCACTGTAATTTAAACTAATAATTCACATTAGAGTGCATTTATAACACTTAGACATGACATACCATTTAAAATTGAAACTGTAACATTATCCAGTTCATCCATGATTGTCCCAGTCTTGTTGTCCCTTTAATTGCCTTTGTTCCTGACAGGCAGAAAATATCACGTTAAGTCATGGTTAGGTCAATTTGGCCGAAGGCCTCTCTTCAACGCGGAACCTCTCCTGTCCTGCTACCACCTCATCTCTACTTGGTGCACACTGTGTACACACATGCTGCTGCAGAGCAGCACTTTATGCTTCTTCATACATGGCGGGTATAAACCAGATACATTATCGCCACCCACAAGAGCTATGTAATAATTAAAGCTGCAAGCAGCGTTGGGAGGGACCTCGGCCCCCCGTTGTCGTCCCCCAGCTCAAGTTGCAGACGTAAGCCATGTGACCTAATGAAACTTTGACATGTGTGATGATCAAACAACACACACACACAAACACACACAAACACACACAGGCCTGTGTCTGTCAGAGTGAAGCCATTGTTATGCTAATTAATGACCACGTACTTAGGTGACAGCACAGGCACTTCAAGTTCAGTTTGACTAATGACTAATGTTAACAGAATCAGCAGGAGTCATTTCACACTACAGCAGCAACACAACCTCACACGTCACACGATCCAGGCACCGCTGTGATAGAAGTTAACTTGCTGCATATTTCTTTGTTACTCAGGACTGTCTTAAGTTACTGAATTTATGCAGATCAGTCATTTCTTTGAGCATCACTTTTTGTCTTAACGTTCAAATATTACACTGCATGAATTATCCTCAGCTCAAATCAAAGCTCTGTCGTTTTTATATTTATTTGTTTTAATGACACTGTGCACAAGGATCAGACTGTCAATCTGTCAGAGCAGCTCTGAAATGTTTATTGCACATAATGTAGCTTACAACAACATTAACAAAAGTAATAATATTATAATTATAATTCTGGCAATTATAGTACAATATGTTGAATTAATATCTGATTGTATACATATGTGACACTTATCATATTTGTATAATAACAGTAGAAGTATGACACAGACAGACAGACAGACATAGACGGCCGAGTTAGCGACATGCAGAGAGGGAGAGAAGGGAGAAATAGGACAGAGGGGGGGGGGGCAGGGAGTGGAGTGTGTGTCTGTGTCTCTGTCTGTCTGTGTGTGCCATACTTCTACTGTTATTATATACATATGATTATTGTCACATTTGTATGCTATTAGATATTAATATATACTTCCCACATGTTGTACTACAATAGCCAGAATCATAAGTCAAACTCAATTTTAAAAACTGTAAAGGGTTCTTATGAAGGTGGTGTGAGCGTATATTTTGCAATTTGTAGACAAAAGCCATGTGACCTAATGAAACTTTGACATGTGTGATGATCAAACAACACATCCATATTCATCTGAAATCATGTGAACTAGTGAAAGCTTGACTGATATGTACTAACTGCTTTGAGGATCTAAGTGCAGCAATCACACACTAATATATACTAGTTAATGTCAGTGGAGAAAGTGAGCAGGACTGCATGTATTCCAGTTCTTCATGAGGTGAAAGAGTTTCACCAGGATATCTTGTATTTACAGGTTTTTGGTATCAGGCATTTCTTTCAAAGTTTTAGGAATGAGTTTGGTAAATGTTATACTGTCATGTCTGTGTGACCACACACACTTCACTCTGACACACAGACTGTCAGAGTGAAGCCTTTGTTATGCTAATTAAGGACTGCATGCAGCTCACACACAGAGCAGAATGGCTTGAAACTTTCTCAAACAAATCCTTCCAGATCCCAAACCATGGGTCCCATCTTCAATCTGAAAGCATCACCAGATAGATAAATTTGTTCTGAACGCAAAAATATAAAGCTTGTATGTCTATGGACTGAAAAATGTGACCTTAATCAGAGGTTTACAGTGTGTTGGCCCTCATCTTTTCTTCCAGAGATCATCATGAGGAGTTGTGTCCTGCACTTTCTAACACTTCTAAAATCTAAACCAATATGTTGAATTAATATCTGATTGTATACATATGTGAAACTAATCATATGTGTATAATAACAGTAAATAAAATAAAAAAAAATCCATCCAACATTTATTATATAGTTAATCTTAATTCATGTTTTTTTCATTAAAGTAACAGTGACTTCATGTAAATAAAATGGCAAATGTATTGTGAAAATCCTCAAAAGGAATGAATATTTGATATGCATAATCTGAGAACAAGTTGCTTAAAAGATTTAAGCAAAAAAATGTAGAGAAATATGTTAATATTTAATATTTTTCTGTTGTTCACACCGTTCCGAAGGGGACAGGTGTGATTTTTTGTAAGGGGGCCTGCAGGATTAAAAATGCAAGGTTCTTATGGAGGTGGTGTGAGCTTATGATTTGAAACTTGTAGACACAAGCCATGTGACCTAATGAAACTTTGACATGTGTGATGATCACACAACACATCCATATTCATTTGAAATCATGTGACCTAGTGAAAGCTTGAGTGATGTGTACTGGCTGCTTTGAGGATCTAAGTGCAGCAAACAGACACAAATATATACTAAGACCTACAAATGTTGAATTAATATTTGATTGTATACATATGTGACACTAATAATATGTGTATAATAACACTAGAAGTATGACACACACAGACATAGACATAGATGGCTGAGTTCTCAACATGCAGACAGGGAGAGACGAGAGAAAGAGGACGGGGGTGGGGGGGGGGGAGAGAGAGAGAGAGAGGGGATAGGGAGTGGAGTGTGTGTGTGTGTGTGTGTGTGTGTGTGTGTGTGTGTATGTCTCTGTGTGTCTGTGTGTGTCTGTGTCTGTCTGTGTGTGCCATACTTCTCCTGTTATTACACACATATGATTATTGTCACATATGTATACTATCAGATATTAATATATACTTCCCACATGTTGTACCACAATAGCCAGAATCATAAGTCAGACTCAATTTTAAAAACTGTAAAGGGTTCTTATGAAGGTGGTGTGAGTGTATATTTTGAAAGCTGTAGACATAAGCCATGTGACCTAATGAAACTTTGACATGTGTGATGATCAAATCAAACCTCTGTCATTTTTAATTTATTTGTTTTAATAACACTGTGCACAAGGATCAGACTGTCAATCTGTCAGAGTAGCTCCAAAATGTTTATTGCACATAATGTAGCTTACACAACATTAATAAAAGTAATAATATGATAATTATAATTCTGGCAATTATAGTACAATATGTTGAATTAATGTCTGATTGTATACATATGTGACACTAATCATATGTGTATAATAACAGTAGAACTATGACACACACAGACAGACAGAAATAGACGGCCGAGTTAGCGACATGCAGAGAGGGAGAGAAGGGAGAAAGAGGACAGATGGGAGGGAGAGAGAGAGAGAGAGAGAGAGAGAGAGGGGGGGGGGGGGGGGGCCAAGCAGTGGAGTGTGTGTGTGTGTGTGCGTTTGTGTGTCTTTGTGTGTCTGTGTGTGTCCGTGTCTGTCTGTGTGTGCCATACTTCTACTGTTATTATACACATATGATTATTGTCACATATGTATACTATCAGATATTAATATATACTTCCCCAATGTTGTACCACAATAGCCAGAATCATAAGTCAAACTCAGTTTTAAAAACTGTAAAGGGTTCTTATGAAGGTGGTGTGAGCGTATATTTTGAAAGCTGTAGACATAAGCCATGTAACCTAATGAAACTTTGACATGGGCGATGATCAAACAACACACACACAAACACACACACAGGCTTGTGTCTGTCAGAGTGAAGCCATTGTTATGCTAATCAATGACCATGTCATTAGGTGACTTCAAGCTCAGTTTGACTAATAACTAATGATAACAAAATCAGCAGGAGGCATTTCACACTACAGCAGCAACACAACCTCACATGTCACCAGCCAGGCACCGCTGTGACAGAAGTTAACCTGCTGCATATTTCTTTGTTACTCAGGACTGTCTTAAGTTACTGAATTTTTGCAGATCAGTCATTTCTTTGAGCATCACTTTTTGTCTTAACGTTCAAATATTACACTGCACAAATTCATCCTCAGCTCAAATCAAACCTCTGTCGTTTTTATATTTATTTGATTTAATAACACTGTGCACAAGGATCAGACTGTCAATCTGTCATAGCAGCTCCCAAATGTTTATTGCACATAATGTAGCTTACAACAACATTAATAAAAGTAATAATATTATAATTATAATTCTGGCAATTATAGTACAATATGTTGAATTAATATCTGATTGTATACATATGTGACACTAATCATATGTGTATAATAACAGTAGAAGTATAACACACACAGACATAGACGGCCGAGTTAGCGATATGCAGAGAGGGAGAGAAGGGAGAAAGAGGACAGAGGGGGGAGAGAAAGAGAGAGAGATGGGGGGACAGGGAGGGAGAGAGAGAGTGTTTGCTGACATTTTGACATATCTCACATGTTTACATACTTCCTGTTTTTGGCAGAGGGAGTTACAGATTGCACTCAGTATACATAATGTTGTATGCATCAAAAAGACTACATTTAATTTTTCTGTCAATTACATCAAAAGAAAGGTGTTTGATGAGACTACTGTGTTGTTGAATGTAACATTTCCTCAAAGATGTATATGCTTTCCTGATGTTTGTAACACTGTTACTGACTTGTACTTGAAATGAGGTGATTTACTGCAACCCTCCAGGTCAGTCTCTTGGGTTCAGAGACATAAAATTGATAAAATACATGGAAATACTTTTAAGGTCATTTTTAAAGTAATTTAAAACCTCATGTCTGTGTGACCACACACATACACACTTCACTCTGACACAGAGACTGTCAGAGTGAAGCCTTTGTTATGCTAATTAAGGACTGCATGCAGCTGACACACAGAGCAGAATGGCTTGAAACTTTCTTAAACAAATCCTTCCAGATCCCAAACCGTGGGTCCCATCTTTAATCTGAAAGCATCACCAGATAGATACATTTGTTCTGAACGCAAACATATAAAGCTTGTATGTCTATGGACTGAAAAATGTTACCTTAATCACAGGTTTACAGTGTGTTGGCCCTCATCTTTTCTTCCAGAGATCATCATGAGGAGTTGTGTCCTGCACCATCTAACGCTTCTAAAATCCAAACCGTTCAAGTTATGACAAAGTCCTTCACAAGTAATGTTCAGCAGGGGTAGAGCTGTAATTTGTGCAAGTTTGAAGCAGTTATGATAAACGGTGTAGGAGCAAATAATTTTTGATCAACAGAATTTGTGAAAAACGCCATCTTACATTCAAAGACCGACAGCGCACTTCCTGTTGGAGTTAGGTCAGGGGTTGCAGCGCGACATTTGTAGGTCTTGATGAGACGAACGAGACAGTTTTGGTTTGGTCTTTCTAAGTGGTTCCTACCCATCACAGCGGGCATTTTCGTGGGTCCAGGTGGCACAACAAATCCTCAGTAGGGTTGGGAGCACATCACCTGTAACACGACATTACATCCAAACCATTTGAGGATTGAAAAAGTTCCGCACAATAATTGATAAGGACACGTTGAAGAATAATGTGTGCGAGTTTTTTGTTATGCTAATTAAGGACTGCATGCAGCTCACACACAGAGCAGAATGGCTTGAAACTTTCTCAAACAAATCCTTCCAGATCCCAAACCATGGGTCCCATCTTCAATCTGAAAGCATCACCAGATAGATAAATTTGTTCTGAACGCAAAAATATAAAGCTTGTATGTCTATGGACTGAAAAATGTCACCTTAATCACAGGTTTACAGTGTGTTGGCCCTCATCTTTTCTTCCAGAGATCATCATGAGGAGTTGTGTCCTGCACTTTCTAACACTTCTAAAGTCTAAACCAATATGTTGAATTAATATCTGATTGTATACATATGTGAAACTAATCATATGTGTATAATAACAGTAGAAGTATGACACACACAGACAGACGTCTGTCAGACGGCCGAGTTCTCGACATGCAGAGAGGGAGAGAAGGGAGAAAGAGGACAGGGGGGAGAGAGAGAGAGGGGGGAGGGGGGGGGGGGGGATCGGGAGTGGAGTGTGTGTGTGTGTGTGTGTGTGTGTGTCCGTGTCTGTCTGTGTGTGCCATACTTCTACTGCTATTGTAGACATATGATTATTGTCATGTGTATACCATCAGATATTAATATATACTTCCCACATGTTGTACCACAATAGCCAGAATCATAAGTCAAACTCAGTTTTAAAAACTGTAAAGGGTTCTTATGAAGGTGGTGTGAGCATATATTTTGCAATTTGTAGACATAAGCCATGTGACCTAATGAAACTTTGACATGTGTGCTGATCAAATCAAACCTCTGTCGTTTTTAATTTATTTGTTTTAATAACACTGTGCACAAGGACCAGACTGTCAGTCTGTCAGATCAGCTCTGAAATGTTTAATGCTCATAATATGTAGGTCTTATTGTTTACATTTTAAAAATCTTTATGACGCTTCAAAGACGTACTATCAATGACTAATAATCTCTATCAATGATGTTATTAGTCACACTGATGGAACATAATTCCTATAGCCTAATATTGCAAATTATTTGTTAATATTTCTGAGTGAGCAATGGTGCAACATTGCAGAGTCTTTAAATTTACTACATCTGTAACTGAAATACTGTCACTGAATGCTGTTGAGTCAATAAACAAATATCGATCAATCAATCAATCAATATCACAAATCACAATTTGCCTCACAGGGCTTTACAGCATACAACATCCCTCTATCCTCAGGACCCCATGAGACAGAAGGGGAGACAGAGAGAGATGCAGGAGAGATGATCATGATAGTAGCTTACAACAACATTAATGAAAGGAATAATATTAAAATTATAATTCTAGCAATTGTGGTACAATATGTTGAATTAATATCTGATAGTATACATATGTGACAATAATCATATGTGTATAATAACAGTAGAAGTATAACACACAGACATAGACGACCGAGTTAGACATGCAGAAAGGGAGAAAAGGGAGAAAGAGGACAGAGGGTGGAGAGAGAGAGAGACAGAGAAAGAGAGAGAGGGGGGGTGCAGGGAGTGGAGTGTGTGTACAATATGTAGAATTAATATCTGATTGTATACATATGTGACACTAATCATATGTGTATAATAAAAGGGAGTGGAGTGTGTGTGTGGGTGTCTGTCTGTCTGTGTGTCTCTGTGTGTCCGTGTCTGTCTGTGTGTGCCATAAAACAGAGCAGTCCTCGCCAAAGGCGAGGACCCTATTGTTTTTGGAGCGTTTATTAGGGACCGAGCCTAGAGGCAGAGGACTGCTCAAGGAGCCGACAGGCCCAACAGTAGTGGACTACTCACAAAGAAGTCCTCGCCAAAGGCGAGGATCCTCCCTATAGTTTTTGCCGCATTTTTTCTCACTGACCAGTCCTCGCCGAAGGCGAGGACACTATTGTTTTTGCTGCGTTTATTATTATTATTATTATTATTATTATTATTATTATTATTATTATTCTTTCTTCCGCCGCCTCTTTGAACTGGAATTTGACCCCCTAAACATGCTCAAAAACTCACCAAAATTGGCACGCACATCAGAACCGGTGAAAAATTTTATAAAATCATGACATTAACCCCTAAAGTGCCAAAATGGGCTCTCTAGCGCCACCTAGGCACACCAAAAGGGCCGCCACGGCCTGTAGGAACGTCGTAGAAACATGAAACCAAAAGTGGCGTGTTCGTCTCATCAAGACCTAAAAATCACGCGCTGACACCCCTGACCTAAATCCAACAGGAAGTGAGATATTTGCCCTTTCAAAGTAAGATTTTGCCTTAAAACTGCCTTTCCTAAAAAATCATCTTCTCATACACCGCTTATCCAATCGGCTTCAAACTTGCACAGATGACAGATCAACTCCTTCTAATCAAAAGTTGTGCGTAACTTTTTCATTACTCGCTTCGTTTGGATTTTGTGGCCTCCATAAGGTGAGATGTCAGAAAAATGTCCTGACGATCTTCGAAAGCTGTCCCATAGGAAATGAATGGCAGCAGGGGGGAGAAGGAGACCAATCTTCGGGCTTTTTCTAGCATTTACAGCGTCTCCATACTTTGTGCTACAGACTCCATTCCAACTCTCAAATGTTGCCACAGGTCTCATCTATTCACTCATGTTTTCATCTTTTTCATATCTTTTATCATTTTTGATCTGTGCCTCTCAAAGTACCATGAGCAAAAGTGGAGAAATTCTCAGTTTACAATGGGTGTGTATTGCACGGAATGCTGTGAGCTAGAGTGGAGAGGGCTCTAAAAATCGTCTAAAACTTTTGTCTTTAACTCGCTGCCATGGCCACAATTTTCACTGTACAGACACAATTTATACCACAAAACGTAGGAAAATTTGTCCAGCTCACAGATATGTTGACATGGAATCTCTCACACGTACACATTTTTGCTGAGTGGCTCCAAAGCAAAGGGAGCGCCCATTATTTTCTCATTCACTCCCATGTAAAGTCTGACGAGAAATTTCTGGAAACAGCTTAGGTGCAACACATTTTAAACTCGCTCCCCTGACCACATTTTTGACTCGAGAAATATAAAATGCGGCACGTGCGTTCACGAGAAGTGGCTGTCTCTCACAATCACTTTATTTTCTTGATTGGACCAACGGTTTGGGCATGCAAAGCATTTGTTCGAGGAGTTAAAACCCATTATAAACAGCCTTTGGTGAGCTGCTCTCCTTAGCTGTCTGTGTGTGCCACAGGTGCAAACAAGTCATTAATCGCCATGACAACGGCTGCACACACAGCCACAGCCACAGGGCTCTCTGTCTATGTGTCTCACAATCTTTAAAGGAGAGATTACAGCAGCAGAAACTTCATTTCAAACAGAACACACACATTATTAACCCCTACAGTGCCAAAATGGGCTCTCTAGCGCCACCTAGACGCACTAAAATGGCCACTACAGCCCGTAGGAATGTCGTATCAAGATCAAACCAAAACTGGTGTGTTTGACTTACAAATCACGCATTGACACCCAGGACCTGATTCCAACAGGAAGTGAGCTATTTGACCTTTCAAAGTAAGATTTTGCCTCAAACGTGGTCTCAAGAAAACACATCTCCTCCTACATCGTTTATTTTATCAGTTTTAAAGATGCACACATGCCACCTCAACTGCTACTAAACAGATCTTCTGTATAACTTTATCTCTCTCATCATCACATTATTTTCATGATTGGACCAACGGTTTGGGAATGGGAAGAACTTGTTCGAGGAGTTAAATCTCCACTAAAAGATGTCTCTCTGTGTTCTGTCTGTCTGCCAGGTGCTCTTACTTAATTACCATGGCAACCGCTATCACACACAAACTCACAGAAACATGATGTCTGTGCGTGTCTACATCTTACATTCAGACATGACAGGGGCAGCATCTCCATTTTAACCCTTTAGGTGCCAGAGTTAATTGAGGAAAATATTCCATTTTCATTTCAACACTTCAAAAGGCTGTGGCTTCAAAGTGGTGACAGATAAAGGCATACTGTAAATGAGAAAACTATTCATGATGACACAATGAGTGTGATAGGAGTAAATTAACTCATCTAATTTGCATATTGTTACGTCACTAGGCAGTGGCCATATTGGATTTCATAAATCTCAGAAAATCAACATATTTACACAGTAGATTTCTTTTGTTTTGTCCTGTTTTTGTTGTCTGTTCCTCAAAATAAAGGAAGCGGACTCTGCTGGGAATAAATTGATTCATCTAATTTGCATATTGTGACATCACTTCTACATACCTACCGCTACAGAAAGCATTCAAACATCAAAACGTTCAGCTCTGTAAGGATTTTCTGATGTTTGTGGCAATATGTGTGATATTTCAAAATTATTCGCTGGAGGCCGAAACGGGCGAGGTCCCGCCAAACGCTGCTTGCAGCTTTAATTAGGGACCTCGGCTGAAGGGCGAGGACCCTCTTGTTCTTGTAGCGTTTATTATTATTATTATTATTATTATTATTGTTTCTTTCTTTCATCCGCCGCGACTTTAAACTGGAATTTGACCCCCTGAACATGCTCCAAAACTCACCAAAATTGGCACGCATGTCAGGACTGGCGAAAAAATTTTTAAAATGAAAAAATTAATCTGAAAAGTGCCAAAATGGGCTCTGTAGCGCCACCTATCTGTCTAGACCACTAAAATGGCCGCTGCAGCCAGTAGGAACGTCGTAGGAAGATCAAACCAAAACAGCCGTGTTCGTCTCATCAAGACCTACAAATCACGCACTCGCACCTATGACCTAAATCCAACAGGAAGTGAGCTATTTCCTTTCAAAGTAAGATTTTTCCTAAAAAAAAAGAAATTCCTTTAAAAAACATCTCCTCCTACACCGTTTATCGTATCGGCTTCAAACTCACACAGATTATTGTTCAACGTGTCCTTATCAATTATTGTGCGTAACTTTTCCATGACTAGAATGGTTTGGATGTTATGGCGCGTTTCAGGTGATGTGCGCCAAAACCTCCTGAGGATTTGTTGTGCCACCTAGACACACTAAAATGCCCGGTGTGACGGGTAGGAACCACTTAGAAAGACCAAACCAAAACTGTCTCGTTCGTCTCATCAAGACCTACAAATGTCGCGCTGCAACCCCTGACCTAACTCCAACAGGAAGTGAGCTGTCGGTCTTTGAATGTAAGATGGCGTTTTTCACAAATTCTGTCGATCAAAAATTATTTGCTCCTACACCGTTTATCATAACTGCTTCAAACTTGCACAAATTACAGCTCTACCTCTGCTGAACGTTACTTGTGAAGGACTTTGTCATAACTTGAACGGTTTGGATTTTAGAAGCGTTAGAAGGTGCAGGACACAACTCCTCATGATGATCTCTGGAAGAAAAGATGAGGGCCAACACACTGTAAACTTGTGATTAAGGTGACATTTTTCAGGCCATAGACATACAAGCTTTATATGTTGGCGTTCAGAACAAATTTATCTATCTGGTGATGTTTTCAGATTGAAGATGGGACCCACGGTTTGGCATCTGGAAGGATTTGTTTGAGAAAGTTTCAAGCCATTCTGCTCTGTGTGTCAGCTGCATGCAGTCCTTAATTAGCATAACAAAGGCTTCACTCTGACAGTCTGTGTGTCAGAGTGAAGTGTGTATGTGTGTGGTCACACACACATGAGGTTTTAAATTACTTTAAAATGACCTTAAAAGTATTTCCATGTATTTTATCAATTTTATGTCTCTGAACCCAAGAGACCGACCTGGAGGTTGCAGTAAATCACCTCATTTCAAGTACAAGTCAGTAACAGTGTTACAAACATCAGGAAAGAATATACATCTTTGAGGAAATGTTACATTCAACAACACAGTAGTCTCATCAAACACCTTTCTTTTGATGTAATTGACAGAAAAATTAAATGCTGTGTTTTTGATGCATACAACATTATGTATACTGAGTGCAATCTGTAACTTTGTCTGCCACAAACAGGAAGTATGTGAACATGTGAGATATGTCAATATGTCAGCAAACTCTCTCTCTCTCCCTCCCTGTCCCCCCATCTCTCTCTCTCTCTCTCTCTCTCTCTCTCTCTCTCGTGTCCTGTTACTGCATGTCAGTAACTCGGCCTCTTCTTCAGAGCCTTTGTGCTCCACTGTCTTGCAGGTTAACTTCTATCACAAATTGTCAAAGTTTCATTCGGTCACATGGCTTATGTCTACAAATTGCAAAATATACGCTCACACCAACTTCATAAGAACTCTTTACAGTTTTTAAAATTGAGTTTGACTTATGATTCTGGCTATTGTGGTACAACATGTGGGAAGTATATATTAATATCTGATGGTATACATATGTGACAATAATCATATGTGTGTAATAACAGGAGAAGTATGGCACACACAGACAGAAACGGACACACACACACACACACACATACACACACACCAGTCCCTATCCCCCCTCCGTCTCTCTCTCTCTCTCTCTCTCTCTCTCTCTCTCTCCCCCCTCTGTCCTCTTTCTCCCTCTCTGCATGTTGAGAACTCGGCTGTCTATGTCTGTCTGTCTGTGTTTCTCATACTTCTACTGTTATTATACACATATGATTAGTGTCACATATGTATACAATCAGATATTAATTCAACATATTGTACTATAGTTGCCAGAATTATAATTATAATATTATTACTTTTATTAATGTTGTTGTAAGCTACATTATGTGCAATAAACATTTGGGAGCTGCTATGACAGATTGCCAGTCTGATCCTTGTGCACAGTGTTATTAAATCAAATAAATATAAAAACGACAGAGGTTTGATTTGAGCTGAGGATGAATTTGTGCAGTGTAATATTTGAACGTTAAGACAAAAAGTGATGCTCAAAGTAATGACTCATCTGCAAAAATTCAGTAACTTAAGACAGTCCTGAGTAACAAAGAAATGTGCAGCAGGTTAACTTCTATCACAGCGGTGCCTGGCTGGTGACATGTGAGGTTGTGTTGCTGCTGTAGTGTGAAATGCCTCATGCTGATATTGTTATCATTACTTATTAGTCAAACTGAGCTTGAAGTCACCTAATGACATGGTCATTAATTAGCATAACAATGGCTTCACTCTGACAGACACAAGCCTGTGTGTGTGTTTGTGTGTGTGATGTTATTTGAATGTAAGGTGACGTTTTTCACAAATTCTGTCGATCAAAAATTATTTGCTCCTACACCGTTTATCATAACTGCTTCAAACTTGCACAAATTACAGCTCTACCCCTGCTGAACATTACTTGTGAAGGACTTTGTCATAACTTGAACAGTTTGGATTTTAGAAGCGTTAGAAGGTGCAGGACACAACTCCTCATGATGATCTCTGGAAGAAAAGATGAGGGCCAACACATTGTAAACTTGTGATTAAGGTGACATTTTTCAGTCCATAGACATACAAGCTTTATATGTTTGCGTTCAGAACAAATTTATCTATCTGGTGATGCTTTCAGATTGAAGATGGGACCCACGGTTTGGAATCTGGAAAGATTTGTTTGAGAAAGTTTCAAGCCATTCTGCTCTGTGTGTGAGCTGCATGCAGTCCTTAATTAGCATAACAAAGGCTTCACTCTGACACACTGTCAGAGTGAAGTGTGTGTGGTCACACAGACATGACAGTATAACATTTACCAAACTCATTCCTAAAACTTTGTCATACTTATGTGACAATAATCATATGTGTAATAACAGTAGAATTATGGCACACACAGACAGACACGGACACACAGAGACACACAGACAGAGAGACACCCACACACACACTCCACTCCCTTTTATTATACACATATGATTAGTGTCACATATGTATACAATCAGATATTAATTCAACATATTGTACACACTCCACTCCCTGCCCCCCCCCTCTCTTTCTCTGTCTCTCTCTCTCCCCCCTCTGTCCTCTTTCTCCCTTTTCTCCCTTTCTGCATGTCTAACTCGGTCGTCTATGTCTGTGTGTGTTATACTTCTACTGTTATTATACACATATGATTATTGTCACATATGTATACTATCAGATATTAATTCAACATATTGTACCACAATTGCTAGAATTATAATTTTAATATTATTGCTTTCATTAATGTTGTTGTAAGCTACTGTCATGATCATCTCTCCTGCATCTCTCTCTGTCTCCCCTTCTGTCTCATGGGGTCCTGAGGATAGAGGGATGTTGTATGCTGTAAAGCCCTGTGAGGCAAATTGTGATTTGTGATATTGATTGATTGATTGATCGATATTTGTTTCTTGACTCAACAGCATTCAGTGACAGTATTTCAGTTACAGATGTAGTAAATTTAAAGACTCTGCAATGTTGCACCATTGCTCACTCAGAAATATTAACAAATAATTTGCAATATTAGGCTATAGGAATTATGTTCCATCAGTGTGACTAATAACATCATTGATAGAGATTATTAGTCATTGATAGTACGTCTTTGAAGCGTCATAAAGATTTTTAAAATGTAAACAATAAGACATACATATTATGAGCATTAAACATTTCAGAGCTGATCTGACAGATTGACAGTCTGGTCCTTGTGCACAGTGTTATTAAAACAAATAAATATAAAAACGACAGAGGTTTGATTTGATCATCACACATGTCAAAGTTTCATTAGGTCACATGGCTTATGTCTATAACTTTCAAAATATACGCTCACACCACCTTCATAAGAACCCTTTACAGTTTTTAAAATTGAGTTTGACTTATGATCCTGGCTATTGTGGTACAACATGGGAAGGATATATTAATATCTGATAGTATACATATGTGACAATAATCATATGTGTGTAATAACAGGAGAAGTATGGCACACACAGACAGACACGGACACACACAGAGACACACACACACACACACACACACACACACACACTCCACTCCCTATCCCCCCCCTCTCTCTCTATCTCTCTCTCTCTCTCTCTCTCAATTCAATAAGCTTTATTGGCATGACTGTAGATTAACAATATTGCCAAAGACATTAAAATTTACAAATAAAGTACAATAATAAAAGTAAGTCAGAAAACTATAAAAAGATTAAATATATGATATATAATACAAAATACACCAATCTACAATACAATACACCAATATATAATATAGAAAAAAAATGAATAAAGAAAAATGTAGATTGTGAGTTACAAGGACTGTAAATATAGATAGGTGTGTGGGGTGTTGTGGTGGTTGTCCCTCAGGCTGTGGCATAACCTGACATATGTTGCTGCTGCTAAGCTGCTCTCTCTCTCTCTCTCTCTCTCTCTCTCTCTCCTTCTCCTCCCTCTGTCCTCTTTCTCTCGTCTCTCCCTCTCTGCATGTTGAGAACTCGGCCGTCTATGTCTGTCTGTCTGTGTGTGTCATACTTCTAGTGTTATTATACACATATGATTAGTGTTACATATGTATACAATCAGATTTTAATTCAACATTTGTAGGTCTTAGTATATATTTGTGTCTGTTTGCTGCACTTAGATCCTCAAAGCAGCCAGTACATATCACTCAAGCTTTCACTAGGTCACATGATTTCAAATGAATATGGATATGTTGTTTGATCATCACACATGTCAAAGTTTCATTAGGTCACATGGCTTGTGTCTACAAGTTTCAAATTATAAGCTCACACCACCTTCATAAGAACCTTGCATTTTTAACCCTGCGGGCCCCCTTCTAAAAAATCTCACCTGTCCTTCGAACAGTGTGAACAACAGAAAATATTAAATATTAACATATTTCTCTACATTTTTTGCTTAATTCTTTTAAGCTACTTGTTCTCAGTTTATTCTTATCTAATATTCATTCCTTTTGTGGTTTTTAACAATATTTTTGCCATTTTATTTACATGAAGTCACTGTTACTTTAATGAAAAAAAAAACATGAATTAAGATTAACTATATAATAAATGTTGGATGGATTTTTTATTTTATTTATCACAGTCTGTGATATGTGAATGATAAATAACAACACCAATTTTGATGCATTATCATTTTTGGGGCAGTTTCTATTTTCAATAAAAATAGACACTGTTCCCCTTCAGGACTTTTTTTGTCTTTGTTGAAAAACAACCATAAAAATATTAATTTTTTTTTTTTGATTTTTAACTCCTAGTCAGAGTATACATACCAAATATTCATTGTGGGTGTATGTATGAGAGAGAAAGACAGGGAGATATATTATATTATATATATATATATATATATATATATATATATTTATATACATATATATATATATATGTAGAGAGAGAGAGAGAGAGAGAGACATGGAGAAAAAAAATAATGTAACCTTAAAGCAACCTGCAGCTCATAATTTGCAATTTTTAGCGACACAATTACACTCACACACACACAGACACACACACACTCCACTCCCTGTCCCCCCGCTCTCTCTCGCTCTCTCTCTCTCTCTCTCTCTCTCCCTCTCTCTCCCTCTCTCTCCCTCTCTCTCTCTCTGCTTGTCACTAACTGCCGTACTGCATATCAGTAACTCGGCCTCTTCTCCAGAGCCTTTGTGTTCAACTGTCTTGCAGGTCAACTTCTATCACAGCGGTGCCTGGATAGTGTGGTGTGTGTGGTTGTGTTGCTGCTGTGGTGTCAAATGCATCCTGCTGATTCTGTTATCATTAGTCATTAGTCAAACTGAACTTGAAGTGCCTGTGCTGTCACCTAAGTACGTGGTCATTAATTAGCATAACAATGGCTTCACTCTGACAGACACAGGCCTGTGTGTGTTTGTGTGTGTGTGTTGTTTGATCATCGCACATGTCAAAGTTTCATTAGGTCACATGGCTTAGGTCTGCAACTTGAGCTGGGGGACGACGGCGGGGGGCCGAGGTCCCTCCCAACGCTGCTTGCAGCTTTAATTATTATTAGGGACCGAGCCTAGAGGCAGAGGACTGCTCAAGGAGCAGTCCTCGCCAAAGGCGAGGACCCTCTTGTTTTTGCTGTGTTTATTATTATTATTCTTTATTCTTTATTCTTTATTCTTTCTTCCGCCGCCTCTTTGAACTGGAATTTGACCCCCTAAACATGCTCAAAAACTCACCAAAATTGGCACGCACATCAGAACCGGTGAAAAATTTTATAAAATGGTGACATTAACCCCTAAGTGCCAAAATGGGCTCTCTAGCGCCACCTAGGCACACAAAAATGGCACGGCCTGTAGGAACGTCAGAGAAACATGAAACCAAAAGTGGCGTGTTCGTCTCATCAAGACCTAAAAATCACGCGCTGACACCCCGACCTAAATCCAACAGGAAGTGAGATATTTGCCCTTTCAAAGTAAGATTTTGCCTTAAAACTGCCTTTCCTAAAAAATCATCTTCTCATACAGCGTTTATCCTATCGACTTCAAACTTGCACAGATTACAGATCAACTCCTTCTAATCAAAAGTTGTGCGTAACTTTTTCATTACTCGCTTCGTTTGGATTTTGTGGCCTCCATAAGGTGAGATGTCAGAAAACGTCCTGACGATCTTCCAAAGCTGTCCCATAGGAAATGAATGGCAGCAGGGGGGAGAAAGAGACCAATCTTCGGGCTTTTTCTAGCATTTACAGCGTCTCCATACTTTGTGCTACAGACTCCATTCCAACTCTCAAATGTTGCCACAGGTCTCATCTATTCACTCATGTTTTCATCTTTTTCATATCTTTTATCGTTTTTCATCGGTGCCTCTCAAAGTACCATGAGCAAAAGTGGAGAAATTCTCAGTTTACAATGGGTGTGTATTGCACGGAATGCTGTGAGCTAGAGTGGAGAGGGCTCTAAAAATCGTCTAAAACTTTTGTCTTTAACTCGCTGCCATGGCCACAATTTTCACTGTACAGACACAATTTATACCACAAAACGTAGGAAAATTTGTCCTGCTCGCAGATATGTTGACATGGAATCTCTCACACACAGTTTTGCTGAGTGCAACACATTTCTCGCTCCCTGACCACATTGTTGACTCGAGAAATATAAAACGCGACACGTGCGTTCACGAGAAGTGGCTGTCTCTCAAAATCACTTTATTTTCTTGCTTGGACCAACGGTTTGGGCATGCGAAGCATTTGTTCGAGGAGTTAAAACCCATTATAAACAGCCTTTGGTGAGCTGCTCTTAGCTGTCTGTGTGTGCCACAGGTGCTGACAAGTCATTAATCGCCATGACAACGGCTGCACACACACAGACACACAGCTCTCTCTGTCTGTGTGTCTCACATTCTTTAAAGGACAGATTACAGCAGCAGAAACTTCATTTGAAACAGCAAATACACATTATTAACCCCTACAGTGCCAAAATGGGCTCTCTAGCGCCACCTAGACACACTAAAATGGCCACTACAGCCCGTAGGAATGTCGTATCAAGATCAAACCAAAACTGGTGTGTTTGACTTACAAATCACGCATTGACACCCATGACCTGATTCCAACAGGAAGTGAGCTATTTGACCTTTCAAAGTAAGATTTCGCCTCAAACGTGGTTTCAAGAAAACACATCTCCTCCTACACCGTTTATTTTATCAGTTTTAAAGATGCACACATGCCAGCTCAACTGCTACTAAACAGATCTTCTGTATAACTTTATCTCTCTCATCATCACATTATTTTCATGATTGGACCAACAGTTTGGACCAACATTTACACAGTAGATTTATTTTGTTTTGTGTTGTTTTGTCGTCTCTTCCTCAAAATAAAGGAAGAGGAATCTGATGGGAAGAAATTCGCTCATCTAATTTGCATAATGTGACATCACTTGTACATACCTAGAGCTGCAGAAAGCATTCAAACATCAAAACGTTCAGCTCTGTAAGGATTTTCTGATGTTTGTGGCAATATGTCGACATAAGCTGGGGGCGGAAACGGGCGCGAGTGCGAGGTCCCGCCAAACGCTGCTTGCAGCTTTAATTAGGGACCGAGCCTAGAGGCAGAGGACTGCTCAAGGAGCAGTCCTCGCCGAAGGCGAGGACCCTCTTGTTTTTGCTGCGTGCGTTTATAAGTGACCGGGCCCAACAGTAGTGGACTACTCACAAAGAAGTCCTCGCCAAAGGCGAGGACCCTCCCTATAGTTTTTGCCGCATTTTTTCTCACTGACCAGTCCTCGCCGAAGGCGAGGACACTATTGTTTTTGCTGTGTTTATTATTATTATTATTATTATTATTATTATTATTATTCTTTATTCTTTCTTCCGCCGCCTCTTTGAACTGGAATTTAACCCCCTAAACATGGTCAAAAACTCACCAAAATTGGCACGCACATCAGAACCGGTGAAAAATTTTATAAAATGGTGACATTAACCCCTAAAGTGCCAAAATGGGCTCTCTAGCGCCACCTAGGCACACAAAAATGGCCGCCACGGCCTGTAGGAACGTCGTAGAAACATGAAACCAAAAGTGGCGTGTTCGTCTCATCAAGACCTAAAAATCACGCGCTGACACCCCGACCTAAATCCAACAGGAAGTGAGATATTTGCCCTTTCAAAGTAAGATTTTGCCTTAAAACTGCCTTTCCTAAAAAATCATCTTCTCATACAGCGTTTATCCTATCGACTTCAAACTTGCACAGATTACAGATCAACTCCTTCTAATCAAAAGTTGTGCGTAACTTTTTCATTACTCGCTTCGTTTGGATTTTGTGGCCTCCATAAGGTGAGATGTCAGAAAATTGTCCTGACGATCTTCGAAAGCTCTCCCATAGGAAATTAATGGCAGCAGGGGGGAGAAGGAGACCAATCTTCGGGCTTTTTCTAGCATTTACAGTGTCTCCATACTTTGTGCTACAGACTCCATTCCAACTCTCAAATGTTGCCACAGGTCTCATCTATTCACTCATGTTTTCATCTTTTTCATATCTTTTATCGTTTTTGATCGGTGCCTCTCAAAGTACCATGAGCAAAAGTGGAGAAATTCTCAGTTTACAATGGGTGTGTATTGCACGGAATGCTGTGAGCTAGAGTGGAGAGGGCTCTAAAAATCGTCTAAAACTTTTGTCTTTAACTCGCTGCCATGGCCACAATTTTCACTGTACAGACACAATTTATACCACAAAACGTAGGAAAATTTGTCCAGCTCACAGATATGTTGACATGGAATCTCTCACACGTACACATTTTTGCTGAGTGGCTCCAAAGGGAAGGGAGCGCCCATTATTTTCTCATTCACTCCCATGTAAAGTCTGACGAGAAATTTCTGGAAACAGCTTAGGTGCAACACATTTTAAACTCGCTCTCCTGACCACATTTTTGACTCGAGAAATATAAAACGCGGCACGTGCGTTCAGGAGAAGTGGCTTTTTCTCAAAATCACTTTATTTTCTTGATTGGACCAATGGTTTGGGTATGGGAAGGACTTGTTTGAGGAGTTAAAACCCATTATAGACAGCCTTTGGTGAGCTGCTCTCTTTAGCTGTCTGTGTGTGCCACAGGTGCTGACAAGTCATTAATCGCCATGACAACGGCTGCACACACACACACACACACACACACAGCCACACGGCTCTCTCTGTCTGTCTCACAATCTTTAAAGGACAGATTACAGCAGCAGAAACTTCATTTGAAACAGCAAATACACATTATTAACCCCTACAGTGCCAAAATGGGCTCTCTAGCGCCACCTAGACGCACTAAAATGGCCACTACAGCCCATAGGAATGTCGTATCAAGATCAAACCAAAACTGGTGTGTTTGACTTACAAATCACGCATTGACACCCATGACCTGATTCCAACAGGAAGTGAGCTATTTGACCTTTCAAAGTAAGATTTCACCTCAAACGTGGTCTCAAGAAAACACATCTCCTCCTTCACCGTTTATTTTATCAGTTTTAAAGATGCACACATGCCAGCTCAACTGCTACTAAACAGATCTTCTGTATAACTTTATCTCTCTCATCATCACATTATTTTCATGATTGGACCAACAGTTTGGGAATGGGAAGAACTTGTTCGAGGAGTTAAATCTCCACTAAAAGAGGTGTCTGTCTCTCTCTGCTCTTCTGCCAGGTGTGCCTACTTAATTACCATGGCAACCGCTGTCACACACAAACTCACAGAAACATGATATCTGTGCGTGTGTCTAGATCTTACATTCAGACATGACAGGGGCAGCATCTCCATTGTAACCCTTTAGGTGCCAGAGTTAATTGAGGAAAATATGCCATCTTCATTTCAACATTTCAAAAGGCTGTGGCTTGAAAGTGGTGACAGATAAAGGCATACTGTAAATGAGAAAACTATTCATCATGACCCAAAGTTTGTGATAGGAGTAAATTAACTCATCTAATTTGCATATTGTGGCATCACCAGCAGGCAGCCATATTGGATTTCATAAATCTCAGTCAAAAAACATTTTGAACACATTTACACAGTAGATTTATTTTGTTTTGTGTTGTTTTTGTCATGTCTTCCTCAAAATGAAGGAAGAGGAATCTGATGGGAATAAATTCGCCCATCTAATTTGCATAATGTGACATCCCTTCTGCATACCTACAGCTACAGAAAGCATTCAAACATCAAAACGTTCAGCTCTGTAAGGATTTTCTGATGTTTGTGGCAATATGTTTGATATTTCTAAATAATTCACAGTGACGACATAAGCTGGGGGCGGAAACGGGCACGAGTGCGAGGTCCCGCCAAACGCTGCTTGCAGCTTTAATTATTATTATTCTTTATTCTTTATTCTTTCTTCCGCCGCCTCTTTGAACTGGAATTTGACCCCCTAAACATGCTCAAAAACTCACCAAAATTGGCACGCACATCAGAACCGGTGAAAAATTTTATAAAATGGTGACATTAACCCCTAAAGTGCCAAAATGGGCTCTCTAGCGCCACCTAGGCACACAAAAATGGCCGCCACGGCCTGTAGGAACGTCGTAGAAACATGAAACCAAAAGTGGCGTGTTCGTTTCATCAAGACCTAAAAATCATGCGCTGACACCCCTGACCTAAATCCAACAGGAAGTGACGTATTTGCCCTTTCAAAGTAAGATTTTGCCTTAAAACTGCCTTTCCTAAAAAAATCATCTTCTCATACAGCGTTTATCCTATCGACTTCAAACTTGCACAGATTACAGATCAACTCCTTCTAATCAAAAGTTGTGCGTAACTTTTTCATTACTCGCTGCATTTGGATTTTGTGGCCTCCATAAGGTGAGATGTCAGAAAAACGTCCTGACGATCTTCCAAAGCTGTCCCATAGGAAATGAATGGCAGCGGGGGGGAGAAAGAGACCAATCTTCGGGCTTTTTCTAGCATTTACAGCGTCTCCATACTTTGTGCTACAGACTCCATTCCAACTCTCAAATGTTGCCACAGGTCTCATCTATTCACTCATGTTTTCATCTTTTTCATATCTTTTATCGTTTTTGATCTGTGCCTCTCAAAGTACCATGAGCAAAAGTGGAGAAATTCTCACTTTACAATGGGTGTGTATTGCATGGAATGCTGTGAGCTAGAGTGGAGAGGGCTCTAAAAATCGTCTAAAACTTTTGTCTTTAACTCGCTGCCATGGCCACAGTTTTCACTGTACAGACACAATTTATACCACAAAACGTAGGAAAATTTGTCCTGCTCGCAGATATGTTGACATGGAATCTCTCACACGTACACATTTTTGCTGAGTGGCTCCAAAGCGAAGGGAGCGCCGATTTTTCTCTCATTCACTCCCATGTAAACTCAGAGGAGAAATTTCTGGAAACAGCTTAGGTGCAGCACATTTTAAACTCGCTCCCCTGAACACATTTTTGACTCGAGAAATATAAAACGCGACACGTGCGTTCACGAGAAGTGGCTGTCTCTCAAAATCACTTTATTTTCTTGCTTGGACCAACGGTTTGGGCATGCGAAGCATTTGTTCGAGGAGTTAAAACCCATTATAAACAGCCTTTGGTGAGCTGCTCTCCTTAGCTGTCTGTGTGTGCCACAGGTGCAAACAAGTCATTAATCGCCATGACAACGGCTGCACACATAACCACACGGCTCTCTCTGTCTGTGTGTCTCACAATCTATAAAGGACAGATTACAGCAGCAGAAACTTCATTTGAAACAGCAAATACACATTATTAACCCCTACAGTGCCAAAATGGGCTCTCTAGCGCCACCTAGACACACTAAAATGGCCACTACAGCCCGTAGGGGATGTCGTCAAGATCAAACCAAAACTGGTGTGTTTGACTTACAAATCACGCATTGACACCCATGACCTGATTCCAACAGGAAGTGAGCTATTTGACCTTTCAAAGTAAGATTTCGCCTCAAACGTGGTTTCAAGAAAACACATCTCCTCCTACACTGTTTATTTTATCAGTTTTAAAGATGCACACATGCCACCTCAACTGCTACTAAAGAGATCTTCTGTATAACTTTATCTCTCTCATCATCACATTATTTTCATGATTGGACCAACAGTTTGGACCAACATTTACACAGTAGATTTATTTTGTTTTGTGTTGGTTTGTCGTCTCTTCCTCAAAATAAAGGAAGAGGAATCTGATGGGAAGAAATTCGCTCATCTAATTTGCATAATGTGACATCACTTGTACATACCTACAGCTACAGAAAGCATTCAAACATCAAAACGTTCAGCTCTGTAAGGATTTTCTGATGTTTGTGGCAATATGTTTCATATTTCTAAATAATTCACAGTGACGAAATAGGCTGGGGGCGGAAATGGGCGCGAATGCGAGGTCCCGCCAAACGCTGCTTGCAGCTTTAATTATTATTATTCTTTATTCTTTATTCTTTCTTCCGCCGCCTCTTTGAACTGGAATTTGACCCCCTAAACATGCTCAAAAACTCACCAAAATTGGCACGCACATCAGAACTGGTGAAAAATTTTATAAAATGGTGACATTAACCCCTAAAGTGCCAAAATGGGCTCTCTAGCGCCACCTAGGCACACAAAAATGGCCGCCACGGCCTGTAGGAACGTCATAGAAACATGAAACCAAAAGTGGCGTGTTCGTCTCATCAAGACCTAAAAATCACGCGCTGACATCCCTGACCTAAATCCAACAGGAAGTGAGATATTTGCCCTTTCAAAGTAAGATTTTGCCTTAAAACTGCCTTTCCTAAAAAATCATCTTCTCATACAGCGTTTATCCTATCGACTTCAAACTTGCACAGATTACAGATCAACTCCTTCTAATCAAAAGTTGTGCGCTTTTTCATTACTCGCTTCGCTTGGATTTTGTGGCCTCCATAAGGTGAGATGTCAGAAAACGCCCTGACGATCTTCCAAAGCTGTCCCATAGGAAATGAATGGCAGCAGGGGGGAGAAAGAGACCAATCTTCGGGCTTTTTCTAGCATTTACAGCGTCTCCATACTTTGTGCTACAGACTCCATTCCAACTCTCAAATGTTGCCACAGGTCTCATCTATTCACTCATGTTTTCATCTTTTCCATATCTTTTATTGTTTTTGATCTGCCTCTCAAAGTACCATGAGCAAAAGTGGAGAAATTCTCAGTTTACAATGGGTGTGTATTGCACGGAATGCTGTGAGCTAGAGTGAGAGGGCTCTAAAATCGTCTAAAACTTTTGTCTTTAACTCGCTGCCATGGCCACAATTTTCACTGTACAGACACAATTTATACCACAAAACGTAGGAAAATTTGTCCAGCTCACAGATATGTTGACATGGAATCTCTCACACGTACACATTTTTGCTGAGCGGCTCCAAAGCGAAGGGAGCGCCCATTATTTTCTCATTCACTCCCATGTAAAGTCTGACGAGAAATTTCTGGAAACAGCTTAGGTGCAACACATTTTAAACTCGCTCCCTGACCACATTTTTGACTCGAGAAATATAAAACGCGACACGTGCGTTCATGAGAAGTGGCTGGCTCTCAAAATCACTTTATTTTCTTGCTTGGACCAACGGTTTGGGCATGCGAAGCATTTGTTCGAGGAGTTAAAACCCATTATAAACAGCCTTTGGTGAGCTGCTCTCCTAGCTGTCTGTGTGTGCCACAGGTGCTGACAAGTCATTAATCGCCATGACAACGGCTGCACACACAGACACAGGGCTCTCTGTCTGTGTGTCTCACAATCTTTAAAGGACAGATTACAGCAGCAGAAACTTCATTTGAAACAGCAAATACACATTATTAACCCCTACAGTGCCAAAATGGGCTCTCTAGCGCCACCTAGACACACTAAAATGGCCACTGCAGCCCATAGGAATGTCGTATCAAGATCAAACCAAAACTGGTGTGTTTGACTTACAAATCACGCATTGACACCCATGACCTGATTCCAACAGGAAGTGAGCTATTTGTCCTTTCAAAGTAAGATTTCGCCTCAAACGTGGTCTCAAGAAAACACATCTCCTCCTACACTGTTTATTTTATCAGTTTTAAAGATGCACACATGCCACCTCAACTGCTACTAAACAGATCTTCTGTATAACTTTATCTCTCTCATCATCACATTATTTTCATGATTGGACCAACAGTTTGGACCAACATTTACACAGTAGATTTATTTTGTTTTGTGTTGTTTTTGTCGTCTCTTCCTCAAAATAAAGGAAGAGGAATCTGATGGGAAGAAATTCGCTCATCTAATTTGCATAATGTGACATCACTTGTACATACCTAGAGCTGCAGAAAGCATTCAAACATCAACACGTTCAGCTCTGTAAGGATTTTCTGAAAATGGGCGGAGTGCAGAGGTCTCACGCCAAACGCTGCTTGCAGCTCTAATTATTATTTCTTTCTTTCTTCCGCCGCCTCTTTGAACTGGAATTTGACCCCCTAAACATGCTCAAAAACTCACCAAAATTGGCACGCACATCAGAACCGGTGAAAAATTTTATAAAATGGTGACATTAACCCCTTAAGTGCCAAAATGGGCTCTCTAGCGCCACCTAGGCACACAAAAATGGCCGCCACGGCCTGTAGGAACGTCGTAGAAACATGAAACCAAAAGTGGCGTGTTCGTCTCATCAAGACCTAAAAATCATGCGCTGACACCCCTGACCGAAATCCACCCGGAAGTGACGTATTTGCCCTTTCAAAGTAAGATTTTGCCTTAAAACTGCCTTTCCTAAAAAAAATCATCTTCTCATACAGCGTTTATCCTATCGACTTCAAACTTGCACAGATTACAGATCAACTCCTTCTAATCAAAAGTTGTGTGTAACTTTTTCATTACTCGCTTCGTTTGGATTTTATGGCCTCCATAAGGTGAGATGTCAGAAAACGTCCTGACGATCTTCCAAAGCTGTCCCATAGGAAATGAATGGCAGCAGGGGGGAGAAAGAGACCAATCTTCGGGCTTTTTCTAGCATTTACAGCGTCTCCATACTTTGTGCTACAGACTCCATTCCAACTCTCAAATGTTGCCACAGGTCTCATCTATTCACTCATGTTTTCATCTTTTTCATATCTTTTACCGTTTTTGATCTGTGCCTCTCAAAGTACCATGAGCAAAAGTGGAGAAATTCTCACTTTACAATGGGTGTGTATTGCATGGAATGCTGTGAGCTAGAGTGGAGAGGGCTCTAAAAATCGTCTAAAACTTTTGTCTTTAACTCGCTGCCATGGCCACAATTTTCACTGTACAGACACAATTTATACCACAAAAGGTAGGAAAATTTGTCCTGCTCGCAGATATGTTGACATGGAATCTCTCACACGTACACATTTTTGCTGAGTGGCTCCAAAGCGAAGGGAGCGCTGATTTTTTTCTCATTCACTCCCATGTAAACTCAGAGGAGAAATTTCTGGAAACAGCTTAGGTGCAACACATTTTAAACTCGCTCCTCTGACCACATTTTTGACTGTAGAAATATAAAACGCGACACGTGCGTTCACGAGAAGTGGCTGTCTCTCAAAATCACTTTATTTTCTTGATTGGACCAACGGTTTGGGTATGGGAAGGACTTGTTTGAGGAGTTAAAACCCATTATAAACAGCCTTTGGTGAGCTGCTCTCCTTAGCTGTCTGTGTGTGCCACAGGTGCTGACAAGTGATTAATCGCCATGACAACGGCTGCACACACACACACACACACACACACACACAGCCACATGGCTCTCTCTGTCTGTCTCACAATCTTTAAAGGACAGATTACAGCAGCAGAAACTTCATTTGAAACAGCAAATACACATTATTAACCCCTACAGTGCCAAAATGGGCTCTCTAGCGCCACCTAGACGCACTAAAATGGCCACTACAGCCCGTAGGAATGTCGTATCAAGATCAAACCAAAACTGGTGTGTTTGACTTACAAATCACGCATTGACACCCATGACCTGATTCCAACAGGAAGTGAGCTATTTGACCTTTCAAAGTAAGATTCCGCCTCAAACGTGGTCTAAAGAACACATCTCCTCCTACACCGTTTATTTTATCAGTTTTAAAGATGCACACATGCCAGCTCAACTGCTACTAAACAGATCTTCTGTATAACTTTATCTCTCTCATCATCACATTATTTTCATGATTGGACCAACGGTTTGGGAATGGGAAGAACTTGTTCGAGGAGTTAAATCTCCACTAAAAGAGGTGTCTCTGTGTTCTGTCTGTCTCCCTCTGCTCTTCTGCCAGGTGCGCTTACTTAATTACCATGGCAACCGCTGTCACACACAAACTCACAGAAACATGATGTCTGTAAGTGTGTCTACATCTTACATTCAGACATGACAGGGGCAGCATCTCCATTTTAACCCTTTAGGTGCCAGAGTTAATTGAGGAAAATATTCCATTTTCATTTCAACATTTCAAAAGGCTGTGGCTTGAAAGTGGTGACAGATAAAGGCATACTGTAAATGAGAAAACTATTCATCATGACCCAAAGTTTGTGATAGGAGTAAATTAACTCATCTAATTTGCATATTGTGGCATCACCAGCAGGCAGCCATATTGGATTTCATAAATCTCAGTCAAAAAACATTTTGAACACATTTACACAGTAGATTTATTTTGTTTTGTGTTGTTTTTGTCATGTCTTTCTCAAAATGAAGGAAGAGGAATCTGATGGGAAGAAATTCGCCCATCTAATTTGCATAATGTGACATCACTTGTACATACCTACAGCTACAGAAAGCATTCAAACATCAAAACGTTTAGCTCTGTAAGGATTTTCTGATGTTTGTGGCAATATGTTTGATGTTTCTAAATAATTCACAGTGACGACATAAGCTGGGGGCGGAAACGGGCTCGAGTGCGAGGTCCCACCAAACGCTGCTTACAGCTTTAATTATTATTATTATTATTATTATTCCTCCAAATGAATTGCCTGTTTGGGAGGCTTAACATACCCGAAAACTCATGAAACTTTGCACACATCTCAGAACTGGTGAAAAATTTGATATTTTAAGGGTCTCGTGCGTGGGTTCCAAAAAATGGCTCATTAGCGCCCCCTACAAAAGTTTGAGGAAACAGCCCCTGAAGCCAGTTTAACCTACATGTATGAAACTCGACAAGCTTATGTAACACTCCAGGACCTACAAAAAAGCCTCTTGGAGGCATGCTCTAAACCCAACAGGAATTCGGCCATTTTGAATTTACTGTGCAATTTTGATGCATTTTTGGCCATTTCCAGGGGTCATAAATGAACGAACTATTCCTAGAGATTTCATCCGATCGACTTCAAACCATGGTCTGTCCCATCCCAAGACCTTGAAGATGAAAAGTTATCAAAAGCTTGAGTTTTCGTCAATGCGTGTGACCGTAGGATGGCGTCAAAGTTAGGGGTCTCGCCACTAAACAGGAAGTAGTTTATAACTCCAGCATACATGGTCCAATCTTGCCCAGACTTCACAGGATTGATGACAGTCCCGCCCTGAACACATCTACATGTCAATAATTAGAGATAAACATAGCGCCCCCTACTGGCAACGAGAAATGTTTTAGACTTTAATGTACATCTCCTACAGACTTGACCAGATCCACTTCAAACTTGGTGAAAAAAGTCATAAGACGTTGATGACGCTTTATTGTAGAAACTGTGAGTTTTTGTCAAAGGGCATGGCCACGGCCTGGCGGCGAACCTTGATGTTTCGCTGTGATGATAAACGTTGCTGTAACTTGACTCCATGTGGGAATATCTTGCCAAAACTTCACACATATGATGACAGTCCAGCCCTGAACACATCTACAGAGGAATTTTGAATCACCGCCATAGCGCCACCTTCTGGCAACAGAAAGCTACTTTATATATTCTTTGATGTCCCGCTTCTAGCAGGTTAATCAGACCCATCTCAAACTTGCTGGTCTAAGTCCTTAGAGCTTGATGATACTTAAAAATGAAGCTTTTGAGTTTTCATCAAACGCTGTCACCGTGGCACCACCTTGTTCGCCATCAAACACGATGTTGTTTTGAAGGGACAAGGGATGCTTGAAAACTCACCAAACGTGGCATACACATCACAGGTCACAAGTCCTGTTGTCTGATGTGAGTTTTGTGCTTGGATGCACCAAGATGGCTCAACAGCGCCCCCTAGAACATTTCAATTAAGCAGCCCCCAAAGCTGGTTTGACCTGCATGTATGAAACTTGGTAGGCACCTGTAACACTCTATTATGTACGAAAAAGCCTCTTGGAGCAATGCTCCAAACCCAACAGGAAGTCCGCCATTTTGAATTTACTTGTGCCACTTTTGTGCATTTTTGCCCATTTCCAGGGCTTGTAAATTAACGAACTTGTCCTACAGATTTAATCAGATTGGCTCCAAACTTGGTGTATGTAAGCGTGACTATGTTGTAACCAAAAGTTATCACAGGATTTGCCCAATGTTGAATGGCGTGCCCGCTGCTGAGTGTTGAATCTTGAGGTCTCGCCATGAAAAATGAAATTGCTGTAGTTTTGGCATAAATGGTCCAATCTCCACCAAACTTCACATGATTCATATTAGTCCCACCCTGAACACATTTTCATTACCATATTGCCTGATAATGATAGCGCCACCTAGTGTCGAAAGGGAGTACTTCTTGTCAGACACTTATCATTGGATTAATCTGAAATTTCAATGCTGTGGTCTATATTTGATGTTCACAAACATGACATATCATTAGTGTCTATGCGTGCTGCAGAGGGTTTACTTTTGATGTCTCGCTATGAAACACGAAATTGCTATAAATTTAGAGCAAATGGTCCGTTGTCCACCAAACTTGACATGATTCATATTTGTCCCACCCTGAACACATTTATATGACAATATTCCGTGATAGTCATAGCGCCACCTAGTGGTGAAAGGAAGTACTTCTTACCAGACACTTATCTTTGGATTCACCTGAAATTTCAGTGCTCTGGTCTATATTTGATGCACACAAACGTGACATATCATTAGTGTCTATGCGCGCTGCAGAGGGTTTACTTTTGATGTCTCGCCATGAAAGAGGAAATTGCTATAAATTTGGAGTAAATGGTCTGTTGTCCACCAAACTTGACATGATTCATATTTGTCCCACCCTGAACACATTTATATGACAATATTCTGTGATAGTCATAGCGCCACCTAGTGGTGAAAGGAAGTACTTCTGAACAGACACTTATCTTTGGATTAACCTGAAATTTCAGTGCTGTGGTGTGTATTTGATGTACACAAACATGACATATCATTATTGTCAATACGTGCTGCAGAGGGTTTAATTTTGAGGTCTCGCCATGAAAGAGGAAATTGTTATGTTGTTGCCGTAAATGTTCTGATCTTCATCAAACTTGACATGATTCATATTAGTTCTGCCCTGAAAAATTTATATGACCATATTTCCTGATACTTAGTAGGTCTCAAACACTTATCTTTTGATTTATCTGAAAGTTACATGCTGTTGTGTATATTTGATGTACAAAAACATGATGTAGAATTAGTGCACTCTCCAACTCCCTCTAGTGGAAAGAGGAAGTGACACAAAATGTGGAATATGTCATTTCAGCACTGTATCAAGTGCATGCGATATCTAACTTTGACAGAAATGAACTGACGCATCAGAAGGCGTCCTGCCAGCCCCCCCCGAGTTGCGTGAAGGTGTAAGGGCCCGTTCATCGCTGCTTGCAGCTTTAATTATTGTTATTATTATTATTCTTGCAACATTTCGTGCCCCAATTTCGCCCCTTTCCCAAATTTCAAAATGCTTCTAACTTTCCACATTTGTCCGGCCCCATCCGAAATTTGATATTTTTGGGTGGTTGCACATGCTTGGTGCAAAATGCCAAAATAGCGCCACCTACAAATTTTCAAAACCCTTTCCTTGGGGTTAGTTTGTCGTAAGCAAACAAAATTTGGTACACACATGTATCATACCGAGACGCACAAACAAGTCTCTTGACGTCATGGTAAAATCCCAACAGGAAGTCAGCCATTTTGTTGTGAATTTTTTCATTACAACGATTTCCACAACTTAAATTTGAACGAACTCCTCCTAGGGATTTTGTCCGATCGACTTCAAAGTTGGTACAGGTCATCCTGAGAACATGCTGATCAATAGTTATTAAAAGCTTTTCTCTATGTCAAGGAGCGTGGCCGCTAGGGCGTGACAAATTTTGGCGACTTTTTGTTTTCTTGCACTCGAATTTCAAACGGTTCTCACGCCCACATACTTGATCTCAGCAGCTTCAAACTTGCTGGACATGATGATGGCTCCGCCCCAAATGCCCCGATATGTTAAGATCCCACCTTAATCATAGCGCCCCCCGGTGGTAACAGGAAGTGACCAGTTTTTACTTTAACATGTACTAATGCCACAAACTTGACCACATCAACTTCATTCCACTTCTGATGCATGCAAAACAAGTTGGTGAAGCTACCTTATGAACACTGTGAAGCTACGTCTAATGGTGTCCATGTGGCAGCATGGCGACTATCGATCCCTCGCCACTAAATACGTTTGGCATTTTGATGGCTTCAGCGTCCTCATCTCTTCATGAAAATTGATACACAGGTCAAGAATGGCGAGTTCGTACATCTGATAGGGGCGTCGCCCATGGGGGGGACAAAATGCCTCTATAACGCCCCCTTGAAATTTTCAAAAAACCCTCCCCATTGGGGTTTTTTTGGAGTAGGAAGATGAAAATTGGTACACATGTGTATGTTGTCCAGACGCACATAAAAGTCTCTGGCACCAATGGTCTACTCCAAACAGGAAGTCGGCCATTTTGATTTTGACTTGTCATTTTGGTGTGATTTCCACATGTTGTATTTTAACGAACTAGTCCTAGGGATTTCAACCAATCGACTTCAAATTTTATACAGATCATCCAGAGACCATGCTGATCAAAAGTTATTAAAAGTTTATCTCTATGTTAAGGGGCGTGGCCGCTATGGCATCTCCCTCACCACCAAATACGTTTGGCTTTTTGATGGGTTCAGAGACCTCATATCCTCATGAAAATTGATACACAGGTCAAGAATGGCGAGCTCTTACATCTGATAGGGGCGTCGCAGATGGGGGGGGACAAAATGCCTCTATAGCGCCCCCTTGAAATTTTCAAAAACCCCTCCCCATAGGGTTTTTTTTGGAGTAGGAACATGAAAATTGGTACACGTGTATGTTGTCCAGACGCACATAAAAGTCTCTGGCACCAATGGTCTACTCCAAACAGGAATATTTCCACATGTTGTATTTTAACAAACTAGTCCTAGGGATTTCATCCAATTGACTTCAATTTTTTTACAGATCATCCAGCCACCATGCTGATCAAAAGTTATTGAAAGCTTTTCTCTATTTCAAGGGGCGTGGCCACTATGGCGCTGCCATTTTTGATCCATCAACATGCATAATCAAGCAGCTCTCTCTCTCCCACATAATTCATCCAAACTGCTTCAAAATTTCTGTACATGATAAGGGCCCCACCCTCAATGCCTCCATATGCTTGCAGGCAATCTTGCTCATGGTGCCCTCTTGTGGAAACAGGAAATGCCATCTTTTACACTGACAAACACCAATCTCAAGCTCCTGACCTGACCTGACTACATTTTGTGGCCACACGATGATCACGTTGATGAATCTCCACAGTGACACACGCGCCCTGTCATGTTGCAGGCTGCTGCAGCGGTGGTGGCGTCTTTTCATCCTTCGCCACGGAACATCAACTTGGTATAAATCCTTGATGCATTGTACAATTTGCTCGAAATTTCACATGTGTGATGAGGATCCACCCCTGAACGCACCTTGCCACATCTGGTTACGCTCGTAGCGCCACCTGGTGGATGAACGAAACATTGCATTTTTTCACTCCTGCCAGGTTTTTTCTTCCTTCTCGCTTCACGCCACAGCCCTCACATGCCTCAGGCCCCCATGGTTGCATGGGGGAGTGAGGGCCCAATCACAGCTGCTTGCAGCTTTAATTATTATGATTATTCTCACAAACATTTAATCCCCAATATCACCCCTTTCCCAAATTCAAAAACTCACTAAATTTGGCACACGCCTTTGGTCTGGTGAAAAATTTGATATTTTGGCAGTGTTGTATGTGGACGGGGCCAAATGGCGACATAGCGCCCCCTAGAAAATTTCGTGCCTCGAGCCCCGCCTGTGAGTTTCACCTACAGGCATGAAAATTGGTGGGCTCATAGAACATGCCAAGACGCACAAAAAGTCCTCTTGGAGCCATGCCCTTAAGCCAACAGGAAGTCAGCCATTTTGATTTGAATTTTTGACATGTTTGAACAAACTTCTCCAAGGGATTTCGTCCAATCAACTTCAAATTGGCTACAGATCATCCTGAAAACATGCTGATCAAAAGTTATTAAAAGCTCTTCTCTATGTCAAGGGGCGTGGCCGCTAGGGCATGACAAATTTTGGCGATTTTTCGTTTTCTCGTCATCGAATTTCAAACGGCTCTCACGCCCACATACTTGATCTCAGCAGCTTCAAACTTGCTGGACATGATGATGGCTCTGCCCTGAATGCCCCGATATGTTAATATCCCACCTTACTCATAGCGCCCCCTGGTGGTAACAGGAATTGACCAGTTTTTACTTTAACATGTACTGATGCCACAAACTTGACTGCATCAACTTCATTGCACTTCTAATGCATGCAGAACAAGTTGTTGAAGCTACCTTATGAACACTGTGAAGCTACCTCTAATGGTGTCCGTGTGGCACCGTGGCGACTAACGATCCCTCGCCACCAAATACATTTATGTTTTTGATGGCTTCAACGACCTCATCTCCTCATGAAAATTGATACACAGGTCAAGAATGGCAAGCTCTTACATCTGATAGGGGCGTTGCCCATGGGGGGGAGACAAAATGCGTCTATAGCGGCCCCTTCAAATTTTCAAAAACCCCTCCCCATAGGGTTTTTTTTGGAGTAGGAAGATACAAATTGGTACATATGTGTATGTTGCCCAGACGCACAAAAAAGTCTCTGTCACCAATGGTCTACTCCAAACAGGAAGTCAGCCATTTTGATTTAAACTTTTCATTTTGGTGGCAATTTTGTCATTTCGACACCTTGTATTTTGACGAACTCCTACTACAGATTTTGTCCAATCAGCTTCAGGTTTGGTACAGATCACCCTGAGACCATGCTGATCAAAAGTTATTAAAAGCTTTTCTCTATGTCAAGGGGCGTGGCCGCTATGGTGCTGCCCTCGCCATCAAATACGTTTGGCTTTTTGATGGCTTCAGTGACCTCATATCCTAATGAAAATTGATACACAGGTCAAGAATGGCGAGCTCTTGCATCTGATAGGGGCGTCGCCCATGGGGGGGGGGGACAAAATGCCTCTATAGCGCCCCCTTGAAATTTTCAAAAATCTCTCCCCATAGGGTTTTTTTTGGAGTAGGAAGATGAAAATGTGTACATATGTGTAGGTTGCCCAGATGGACAAAAAAGTCTCTGCGACCAGTGCTCTACTCCAAACATGTTCATCTACTCAACAGGATGCTAGGAGACTAGATGTGTGGTAATCAGAATCTGTTGGTGGTAAAAGCTACTCAAGCTGAAATAGCGACTGAGTAAACTTTTGCTTTGTTTAATATGTGGAATATAAATAAAACCAAAGTGAGGAGCAATCATGGGTCTTTTTTTAAATTTCATTTTCACCCAGTTATTATAAACACTGAACAACATTTAATGACTTTCTCAAAGGCTAATATGTAAAGAAAGTGATGTTACATATGAAGGGATAGTTTGACATTTTGGCAAATTCGCCTATTGCCGTAATCCCTATAGTCATATGAGTAGGCACATTACCTTTAATTGTCAGTTCCTGCTGTTTTGGGATCGGTGGGCCAGAGCTGCCTACCGCTCAGCGCACAAAATGGAGGTTTATTAGCAGCAGGCCTCTTTTAGTAACCGGGTCTAAAAAAAAAAATTAATAAATAAACACCAGCCTCTTTTATAATCCGGAGGTGGTTATTTGACGTTTTGGCATTTATAGAGTGCTAGACCCGGATTACACACACAGACAAACACAGAGACGCACATCCACATACACACATGAACCCTCATCCAGGCACATGCGCAGTTGCGCACTCTCAGCTGATTGTAAACAGATAAGATAGCGACAAGATGCAACTTCAGTGTTAATTTAAAGCTACAAGTTTTGAAATATTCCGAACAAATGTGGGTGGAATACATCATGGGGCATATGACGCGTGGTTGGCAGAGGACGGCAAAAAGACCTTCACAAAAGGAGGGAACATGAAAGCAGCTGACAAACGCAAGATAACGGCTTACCGGTGACAGAAGTCCGACTCCAGGTCCAGTAATTTCCTCTTTCGTTGGTGTCATGACTGTAGTAGTACCTGGACAACCGAGCCGTGGCAGCAGACAGGTATGTGGCGTGTTAGAGGAGAATCAAGCCGTTAACATTTCTCTTTGTGTCAGGTAACGGTAGGCTGACCAAACGTCCTCTTTTGCCCGGACATGTCCACTTTTCACGTCCCGTCAGGGGCATCCGGGGCATCCGGGGGGTTTTTATAAACTGATGATAATGTCCGGTTTTCCGTGTGTTTGTGTGTGTGTGTTACAGTGCGGCATGGGCCGCATATTTCTGTCCAAACCTGAACCAAGCCCGACATTATTTAGTGACCAAAGCACTGAGTTTGTGTCACACAGTTGTTACGGTTACAGGCTATTTAACAGGCCGGGCGTGCTCAGCGGAGAGGGAGACCTCCTTGTTTGAGACATGAGCGGGAGGCGGGAGGCGGGAGGTCCGACGCTTCTAGCGAGAGGAGAGGGAGAAATAAAACAAAATAAGATAAAATAGGAAAAACCTGTCTCCCTCTTTTATTTTCAGCCTTTTATCAAGGCGGAGGCAGGCGGCTGGAGGTCCGAGACTTCCAGCGAGGAGAGAGGTAGAAACAAACAGCCAGTGTGTGTCTGTGTGTGTTATGTTCAGGTGTTGTCACGTAAATAACAGTGCCCAAGCAATAAACAGGACAGACAATAGGATTTTATTTATTTTTACACTACATTTTCACTGAAAGCTGACCGAATCCAACCCGAGCCAGAATACAATTTATAGCTACATTTTTGACCAAACCCGGCCCAACCTGTCAGGTACCGTCGGGCTCAGATCGCCACATTCTAGTGTGTGTATGTGTCCCTACTGGGGCCTATCTGAATTTCTGTCTTTGAGAGATATTATTTTGTAATATAACTGAATTTTCTATCCATATATAAATTTTAAATATATTAAAATGATAAGGCATCTTTGAGTAAGCTGCGAGTATCATTTAAGTAGGCTATGTCATGGCCGGCCGAATGTCCTCTTTTTTGGAAATCAAAATATGGTCACCCTATTACGGTAATGGCCCACAAATCGCCGAGGGATGGTTCTCCCAGGGCGTAAAACTAGCCAGGACAGCCTCAGGTACTGACATTTTTACCGTAACCATCTTTATTTATGGAAGCCCATTTTCGCGAGTAAAAAAATCACCATTCCTAATCAAAATTGTAAGATAAATGTCATAATTATGAATATAGCCTAGTTTGGAAATTAATTTGTGGCATGTTGTCTTGTGAGGTGTGTGGCATCATGGTGGCTGCAGATGGGACAGAGGATGTGATGATTCACTGTTTCAAGGCAGGACAACTAGTACACTGTGCTGTAGTAAATAGTAAATAGTGGTGATTTACAAAAACACCAAAAACTTTTTTTACTGTTAAAGTTTGTTACTGTAAATAATACAGTACTTTATTTGTAATACTATATAGAAAATCTACATTTTTGCTGTAAAGACAAGTTTACATAAATATTTCTGCTGTTTAAATTTTTAAAAAAATTACAGAATTTTTAATTTCAAATTTGGCTATGATATTTTTTCTTTTATTAAAAGCCTCCTTCAAATAGTAGCCTGTCCCTATTTGTAGCCTGGTCCCAAACTACTTTTTTGTTAATAGTAGCCCCGGCTACTATTTGAGGAAATACGGTATGTATGTAACATACAGTCACTGGCAACTTTGTGTACACCTGTGTAATCTAATGCAATCCAGGAGAACGACTATACCGTGATTTTTTCCATGAAGCTTATAAATTTTCGGTTATTGTTGACATCGTCTAGAAAGTGATGATTCTGTTTTATTTATTATTGAGGTCATAGTGAATGGTGGTGGTGTACTGGGGTGGCCTCCTAATTTTGTCTAATTGAGGGGGACAAAATATTAGGAACACTTTTAAATATATTGCACTCCAGTACACCAACACCATCCACTACAACCTCAATAATAAAGTAGAATAATCACCTTTCTGACAAAATCTGAAAATGCAAAAGCTTTGTAAACGTAGAATGTGTGGCAGAGCTGTTGTATTGGATTGTATTAGATTGCACAGGTGTACCTAATAAAGTGGCCAGTAAGCCCCACATTTACACCACCAATCCATGCCTGCTCTGGGTCTCCCTGCAGCCCCTGCTCGACAGCCTCAGCCCCTGAGACCATGCTGATCAAAAGTTATTAAAAGCTTTTCTCTATGTCAAGGGGTGTGGCCGCTATGACGCCACCCTCACCACCTAATACGTTTGGCTTTTTGATGGCTTCAGCGACCTTAATCTTCATGAAATTGATACATAGGTCAAGAATGTCGAGCTCTTGCATCTGATAGGGGTGTTGCCCATGGGGGGACAAAATGCCTTTGTCGCGCCCCCTTGACATTTTCAAAAACCCCTCCCAATAGGGGTTTTCTTGGAGTAGGAAGATGAAACGTCACACCATGTCAGGGTTAACTTACTCTGAATCAAGTCATGTGTTGTCCACTAGAGCGTTTTGGAGTCATTTGATGGTGTATTTGATTAGTTTTGAGGGAGAGAGGGGGCTGTAACGTTCACCTCCATTTCAACGGGCAGCTCTGCCCCACCGATCTCAGAACAGCAGGTACTGACAATTAAAGGTAATGTACCTACTCATATGACTATAGGGATTACGGCAATAGGCGAATTTGCCAAAATGTCAAACTATCCCTTTAAGTTGGCTCTATTACCATCTAGCATCAGCAGAAAATAACAAAACGTCTACAACATGAACTCTGCTTGTTTTGTTTAAAAATTGCCTAATGTGTCAACAACACTGATGTCCATTACCTCAGATTTTCCATATAACAATAGCAAGAGGCAAATTTGACACTTTTACATTAATTGAAATCAATATTTTATTCATGCAACACAGAAATGCAGTTGTGTTTTTCTGATCATATATAAATACTTAATATGTAACATGACAGCATTTGTTTGTTTTGTGGATAGATAATCATCACCTTTGTCAGCTATATGCCTATTTTGGTAATATTTAGGCATTTAATATTTGTAGAGGAATTAGTGCTTGTATGATTAAATTTATTCAGCGTCATAACTTGAGAAGAAATCTTGATAGCTCTTAAAGGTTTGGCTAAAACACAAACAGGAATCTTCATATATTATATCCACTGCCATTTCAAAGTATGGAATCAGCTGGTGTATCCCTGTTTTTCCTCTTTCCTTCAATAATGGCCTTTCAGGTATCGCTCTCATAATGCACTGTTTGTTCTCCATGAAAAAAAAACTCTTAATACAAAATGAAATCCCATGAATAAAATGAAATCTATTTGTATAGAATACTTTTTTACAACCTGAAAGTACCACAGAGGTCAGGGTCCGACCAAGGTACCTTTTAACCGTTTGTTTTCTGGGAATAACTGACACAATCAGAAACCAGAAACAAGTCATTTTTTCGTTTTTGTGCAAAAAACGAAAAAACAGTTTTTTTGTTTTTGGCAAAAAAAAAAAATATGAAAAAACAAAATTCAGCTCAATTCCTTGTTTTCTGATCCTACTGTAAAAAACAAATTTACCACTCCATATTTCGTTTCATTGGTGGGCGGGCTCTCAGTGCTCCCTTGCTTCTGATTGGCTAACGTGCTCTGTTACTTAGATTTGGGCTGTACCCTTCAAAATAAGGTTACCTCTTGGCCTTTATGCCAGCAGGATGTCTCTGCAGACCCAGAGGCTGCAGACGCACAGACAGGCAATGAAGTAATGCAACAGCATTTTATTGTGTTGCCTGTTAATATGCAGCTGATAGACCATGAAAATGAAAGCTCTAAAGTAAGTTTTCTTCAACTATCAACATGACAGCAAGCATGCCAAAAGTAGTTATTAAAAACGACCAGCAGGTGTCGCACTGCATCAAAGTTGTCATTCATTCATTCCTCTTGAGGGTCGCGGGGGGGGGGGTGCTGGAGTCTATCCCAGCTGACATCGGATGAGAGGCAGGGTACACCCTGGACAGCTTGACTATCGCAGGGCTGACACATGGAGACAGACAACCATTCACGCTCAGATTCACACCTACGGACAATTTAGAGTTATCAATTAACCTAGTCCCCAATCTGCATGTCTTTGGACTGTGGGAAGAAGCCGGAGTGCCCGGTACTGCCCGGTACTGCACTCAAATTCAAAATACTGCCGCGACTCGTGTCCGCCCCCCCCTCCCCTACAGATTTGAGGTTGCTGGACAGCGGCACGCCGGAGACTGATTTGTTTGCCCACAGACGGCTGCCGTGGCAGGGCCGCGTCGCCGCGTCCTTGATCTTCGGTTTTCCAGCAGACCGTTCGAACAAGTCCGGTTTCTCTGCTGCTAACGCTGCTGCCGGGATACAGCTAAGGAGGAGCCAGCTGCTAATGCTATGTACTGGGACACTGCGAATGCTGCTGCCGGGATACAGCTGAGGAAACTGCTAATGCTATGTACCGGGATACTGCTAGTGCTGCTGTAGGTCAGTCGTAACTGTAACTGATGCTGAGACTCTACTGACCGTGTGACTGGTAGACGGCGGTGGGTGGCGCAACAGGCCAAAACACAATTTCAAAACATAAACATGATTTGCAGACCATAAAATATTTTTTTAAATGCGAATATTTTGGCTGTACTATTGTTGTCGGTGAGATCAGTATGCTATATGAATATTATTCCTTAGTCTCTGTGACATATTAGGAGGATTTTAAGACTATTTGCTTTAGATTTCATACATATAGCTCCTTTAAACTGTCACTGGACTTTCCCCTCATTTGTGGTCACATGGAGCCACTTGATAATAATAATAATTGTGCAGACAGGTTAGAGATTCACATTACTTGCTATGGTGGAGTAAGAAGAACCATCTAATTCATATATATATATATATATATATATATATATAGCCTAAGTCTGTGCCTCTGTGCACATGGATCAGACAGCTGTCAGAGCAGTGCCTGCACTGAAATGTTTATTGCAAATAATGTGTAATCTTGAGAATCTTGAGTTAAAATTATAAACCATTTGAACTGAGCTCTGCTGTTGTCTTAATTTTTGAGCCAACCTGTCATTCTTAATTTAACAGACACACATCAGGTAGGGTACGGGTGAATAGCAGCTCCAGACAAAATTATGCTAAGTGGTAAGATTAAGATGTCCTTTATTGAACCCAGGCATTGACACACAGTGCAGATATAAAAATAAGAGAAGAATACAATCAAAACAATTTGAGTAAAAATGTACACATGATGTGAGGAAAGTATTAATAAAAAGGAAAGTATGTACAAATGAATAGGGGATAGTATGTAGCCTATGATACATGCTATATACAGTACAGCACAATGCTACATGTACAAAACGCTGCATGTTATATACAACACAGCATTGAACACAACTGTTCAATGCTGTTAAAACACGTTCAGACTATTAAAGAAACTCACTTTCAAGCTACATTCTGCAGCTGCACCACAATCCTGCTCACTCACAAATATTAATAATCTCCAATATGAGACTATATGAATTATGTTCCATCAGTGCGACCAATCACATTGATAGAGATCATTATTCATTGATCCTACATGTCTAAAGCTTCACACTGCTTTTTATAATTTTAACTGAGATTACACATTATTTGCAATAAACATTTCAGTGCAGGAGCTGCTCTGACTGACAGCTGTCTGATCCATGTGCACAGAGACACAGACTTATAAAAAAAAAAAAAACTTGCAATAAAAATGACAGATTTTTTATTCTGAGTTTGTGTAATATTTGAAAGTGAAGACAAAATACGATGTTCAAATAAATGATGCGCATAAAATCAGTAGCCTAACTTTAGATAGTCCAGAGTAACAAACTAATATTCAGCCAGGGTTTAGATTGTGGCAGACAGTAAAAGTTCCGCTAATTAATGCACTTCAATATGGACTGAATGAATGAGGAATTGAAACAATGAGAGGGAGGAGACAGAGAAAAACTCAGGGTTTGTTGAAGAAAATCTGCTCCCTACCAGGTTAGGGTCACAGACTCAGTTGCCATAGTAACTGACACCGGGCTTCAGTTACGTCTCTTTGTGGAGCTGAAAACCCAGAGTTTCATTTAGGGTTAACACAGGCTACTCAGAGTTTGTCTGCAATAGCTACCCTGCTGATCTAGTCAGTCTGCTAGAGTAGACCTGAAAACTAGATGGTTCTTTTTACTCCACCATAGCAGGTAGTGTGAATCTCTAAACTGTCTGCACAATTAATATCAAGTGTCTCCATGTGACCACAAATGAGGGGAAAGTCCAGTGACAGCTTAACTCTAACTGATAGTATCCTATAGTAAATGCTTTTCCATAAATGTACATCAGTTTTTTCCCATCTGGTTGTCACCATAGGCCTATTCATTCATGGGCTATTTGTATTTTTTATGACAACTTTGATGCAGTGCGACACCTGCTGGTCATTTTTAATAACTACTTTTGGCATGCTTGCTGTCATGTTGATAGTTTTACTGAGAACAGACTTCACTGTTCACGGTACATCCTGAAGAAAACTTACTATAGAGCTTTCATTTTCATGGTCTATCAGTTGCATATTAACAGGCAGTACAATAAAACGCAGTTGCATTACTTCATTGCCTGTCTGTGTGGGTCGAATCTGCAGCCTCCGGGTCTGCAGAGACATCCTGCTGGTGTAAAGGCCAAGAGGTAACCTTAGGCTTGTTCGAGATGAACTGTGCCTCGCCTGAAAAGTAGACGAGAGCAGGCGGTCGCAGTGGGGGGCGGTGACAAAAAGCTGCGGTGAAGTCGGACAGTTTCCCGACAGTTTGCAGCAGCCTTCAGTCCGTACAGGAAGTCACAGACACACTTACATCCTATCTGGAATGATGTCAATTCATTAAAAAAGTGATCAGACCCATATAGGCTATTAGTTTGTTTTCAGTCTCCAGTTGTTTTAATTATGATAGATTAATTTATTAAAATGCTTTACAGGTGATCTGTAGTTTATGTTCATGGTTTATCCTCCATTTGATATGAATTCTCCTGTAAATCAGCATCATATCAGTTTGACCTGTCCCCTCACCTACACAGGCTGAATACACTGTGTTTGACTATAAGGTTAATATTTTCAGGGGAAAAAAAATACAAGACAACAGCTTTCATTAAGGCTCAGTCGGATACAGTCGGGGCTTCACATCTGATGTTATTTTAAGAATCCTCACATCTCACTGACCACAAGTCTCTGTGTTGCTAAATACTTCAATAATTAAACCGTCCAATATTAATATAGTACAGTAGACTCTATAGTTTATGATGAATGTATTCAGTCTCTGACAACTAAACTTCACCATCAGTCACACAACATGTTTTCTGTTCACAGAATAAACCTTAAGATCAGACAAATACAGTCTTAATCTCTAAAATTCAACAAAAATGAGTAGTTTATCTAAAACGTCATAATGTTGAGTCGACATCTTAACCAATCAGCTGTTAGATCAGGTGAGAGCCAGGCGGTGCAGGCGGTGGAGAGCAACTAGTCTGGGGCCGTTAGTGGCCGTTTGGTAAGGAACCGGAACCAGGGCGAGTGAGACAGGATCTGGAATTCGATGGATGCACCTTTCCGTCAAAATAAAAGCACCAAGCTAATAAAAATGCGGTGAAACTTTAATTTAAAGAACATAATTTACAAGAAAAGCCCCAAGCCATTAAGTTAATCGATTTTCTTACAGCCCTCATCACCCCAAATTGATGGTGCGCCAGAATTTAAAGTTTTACTTTGAAGAACACTTTTACTTTGGTGAATTTGGTGAATTCGGCATCCGCTCTCTAGACCGGAACCAGAATCCAGACAAAATTCGGAGTGAATAGAAACCAGGCTCTTCACTTAAAGTGAAGAGCCTGGCTAGAGAGGCTAGAGAGCAACTGCAGTGCCTGGCTCTAAAAACTGCGGCCGCCTCGCTCTCGTGGTTTTATCGCCGTCCGCTTTTGTAATACATCAGAGCAAGTCGGGATGAAGTCGGCCACAAAACTAACCGGCATGCATTGTGCGCCGATCGCCGGTGATCAAATTTGCGCAGGCCTGGCTCATCTCGAGCGAACCTATAATTTTGAAAGGCACAGCCCAAATGTAAGTGACAGAGCACGTTAGCCAGTCAGAAGCAAGGGAGCGCTGAGAGCTGTTTTTTTGCAATAGGATCAGAAAACAAGAAATTGAGCTGAATTTCATTTTTTCATTTTTTTGCCAAAACCCCCCCCCCAAAAAACGAAAAAACAAACCGTTTTTGTTTTTTGTTTTTTGGCCAAAAACGAAAAAAAACCCGACTTGTTTCTGGTTTCTGATTCTGTCAGTTATTCCCAGAAAACAAACAGTTAAAAGGTACCATAGTCCGATTTTTTCCCGACTACAGCAACGATACCGCGCAGCAGAGGAGGAAAGCCTTTGATGCAGTGAGAAAACAGCTCGCAAACAGAGGTCTGCGGCCATTCCTGAGATATCCAGCAACCCTGAAGGTTAGACACAATGGCTCGCTGCATTTTTTCGAAAGTGTGGCGGATGCGGAGACATTTACGGCCATGCTCAACCGGAACCCTCGCCCAACATCCAGTGAAATTGGCACCCCCCGCGTCTCTTCCCCCACATACTGGATGATGGGGGACCCTCGGCAGATACTTTCCCTGCTCCAACTTGACCTAAACAGCGGATTACTTAAGGTTTCATGCTCTCCTCGACTGCACTAAGTATTTGACCTGGATTTACTTAAAAGAGGTAATGTATCAATCACTGTTGAAAGCCACAGTTAGTCAACAAGAAAGCCTTTTTTATTCTCTTGTTTTCTTCTCCATCCTAAGAGACCATGTATCATTTCTTGCGGATGGAGTGTTTTGTTGTAATTGTTCTGTGTTTGTTGCCAAATCTTGCCAATTCACATCTGAAAACAACTGATATTCATAGGTTTCAGAATAGATTTTACAAGTGTGTTGCCCACTCTTCTGCGACAAATAGGACAAAGTGAGTGGCTATTTTATTCAGTAGGAAGTTAGGAGTGAAGGTGGAAAAATCGGGCAACGATGACATTGGCAGACTGACTTATGTTTGTGTTGCAATTAATAATACAAACATTTGTCTTGCATGGATATATGGCCCAAAACAATTTCTTAAGCACAGTTTCTAATACTCTTTTAGACTTTCCACATCATCAGCTTATAGTCGGGGGTGACTTTAACCAGGTGTGTGACACAAATTTAGACAAATCGGTAAATGCAAGTTCAACCCAGGACTCTCCTCGCGGGATTAACACCTTTATTTCTGAGCTTAATATTATTGATCCATGGCGCTTACGGAACCCTTTAGTCAATAATCAACTTTTTCTCGGCCAGACACAAGACACACTCAAAAACTGATTACATGTTCGTTTCTGCCTCCCTGAATCACTGTATCAATTCCACTGATATCCTTCCTATTGTAATTTCAGACCATGTACCTGTTGCGCCACCCACCGCCATCTACCAGTCACACGGTCAGCACAGTCTCAGCATCAATTAAAGTTACGACTGAGCTACAGCAGCACGGCAAGCAGCATTAGCAGTGTCCTGGTACATAGCATTAGCAGCCGGCTCCTCATGAGCTGTATCCCGGCAACAGCGTTAGCAGCAGAGAAGGCGGACTTGCTCGAACGGTCCGCTGGAAAACCGAAGATCACGGACGCGGCGACACGGCCCTGCCACAGCAGCCACCCATGGGCAAACAAATCGGTCTCCAGACAATGTCCGACGGCTTTTCCGTATAATAAATGCGTCAGAATCGGATACAGCTATATTCAGCTTGGATGCACTAAAAGCCTTCGATCGAGTGAGCTGGATATATCTGTGGCATCTGTGGCCCCCGCAAAACACCTCACTTTACCAGTCATTAAGCACATTCAATGGCATAACTCGTCACATGCAAATTACAATAAACTTAAAACGGAGATTGCATCAGACATTGAAAGGTGGTCTGATCTCAAGATGTCACTGCAAGGCAGAATTGCGATACTGAAAATGAATGTACTCGGCCGACTGAATTTCCTGTTCTCTATTATCCCTATGCCTCCACCACCTAAGTACTTTGAACTGATGAACTACAATCCCTGACCACTAAATTCATATGGAATGATAAAAGAGCTTGTATTCACCTACATACATTACAGCAACCAAAACACTCTGGAGGCTTGGCAGTACCTGACTTTAAATTATACTACTAGTCATTTCAAGTAAAGCAAATGACAATTTGGTGCAATGAGAATGTTGTCACACCCTGGCGTCAGATAGAGAAAGAGATGGTAAAACCACATAGGATGACAGACATGCTATTTTGTGGTTTTAAACCTAGATCTGTGTGTAGAAAGTTTGGGCCAATCATAGGCAACTCCTTGAAAATTTGGTTTGCTGTCCAGAAACATATGGGATGTAACGTAATGTTCTGTGACTGCTCTCCTGTATGACAACATCTGTATGACAGAAATGGTTTGATTTCACTCCAGGAGCTCAAAGAATGTTATTCTCTCCCTGGGTTTCCTTGGTTCTTGTATTTCCAGTTGAGATCTGCAATCCGTGTCCATGGAGTTCCATGGGATTCACCTTTACCCTCTCATCCGTTGGACACTTGGATTTCCCCTCGAACACACTCTACTGGATTAGTGTTCGTTATCTACAATGACCTGGGGCCTCATTTATAAAAGAGTGCTTAGGATTCATACTAAAAGTTGACATGCGCCCAAAAGCTGAAAATGGCGTGCGCCAAAAAATAATCTGATTTATAAAACGCCCTAGTTCAACCATAAATGGTCATGCAAATCACCTCATGAATGCTATCTGCATATAAATAAGCCAGCTTGCAAGTGTTGTGTGAGTCAAGGCGACGGGTGAGAAACGAACCAAAAAACGGAATTTCTCCAAGACTGAGCTAGAGACCCTTTAACGGGAGGTGGAGGACTGAAGAAAGACTTTATTTGGTGGCCACAGCAGCAGGATCAATAATGAAAGAAAGCGAAAAAAAAGTGGCAACACATCAACACTGCTGATGCTATCAGCTGTGTCTGTGGGACTACACGACAGTGACAGAACAAAAAAAAAAAAGTGGTCTGATCTAGAGGTAGACCAAATATTTCTACTCCTTTACCAACACGTAGTTAATGTGTTGCTTTTAAATTTGAGGATGTTTGACATTGATATGCGACATAAAGAATCACATTTATTAAAGGTGGAGGCAAAAAGGAGTATGTGCCAGTGCCATCTTGCGCAATTACACATGAGGGTCATCGCAGTATTTATATGTTTATGTCAATTAGTCTGATCAGACTCCTGGCCTGAATTACAGCATGAACCAGTGGTATCCCGGTCCCAAAATACAACGTGTAATTTGAAATACAATTCAAAGATGAAAGTGTGATAGGCGAACACGTTTCTTCATGCCGGTTTTGTCATGAACAGCACATGTCTAAGTAGGGCTGATGAAATGAGTGTAACGATTGTGCTTAATGGCTGTATTTCGAGACATGATAAATGCACTGGAAATATTTAGCTAAATAAATAAATAAATATATTCCTTGCAGTCACGCCATCCTCTCCCCCTCCTGCGCTGACAGAGTGGACAATGAGACGTTAGAGGCAATGCAGATTAAATACGTATTTAGAAAGAATTTCAATTCAGGATTTGAGTTGGATTTTATAGCGTTTTTATGGAACAATTATCACTCACTCCAAGCGTAAAATAAGGCTGCTGGATTTAATTTCAATAATAACGTGGATCTAAGGTGGATATAGTGTGACATTAAATTTGTGTGAGACATCAATAAAAATCTGACTCCACTTCTCCACCTCACCGTCTGCGTCGCCACTTCCCAGTGTCTTCCAAAATGTCCACACGCATGACTCAGATTTTGCTTACAGGTGGGCACATTCTCCCGCCAAGTTTATTTTTATAAATCACAACCTTTGCGTGGTAAGTGGTGTACGCCACTTTCAAGCCCCGTTTTGTGTGTAAACAAGCTTTATAAATGAAGCCCCTGCTCTCTAAATGTGTTAAACCTTTGGGAGTGATCACTTCTTGGAACCGTGAACTTGAGGGTCAGGGTTATGTTCTGGACTGGGACAATATTTGGACCAACATACCCATCTCATCAAAGAATCCAGCACATCAACTTATTCATTACAAGTTTGTGCACAAATTTTATGCTACACTATACACACGCTTTACAATGAAACTGACTGATGATCCCAAATGTTCAAAATGTGATCAGAACATTGTTGGCACATACCTTCATGTTTTTTGGGAATGTGTCTCTGTGTCTGGCCTCTGGTCCAAGACGCACAGGTGCCTTGAAAATATTTTGGGATTTCCCATTCCTATGCATCCCCCCCTACTTCTATTCAATGATGACTCAGTTCTTAGTGACAATACCAGATTGGCATATAGAAAAGTTATATTTGCAGGACTGACTGCCGCTAAGAAGACCATAATACATTAATGGTTTTCCCGAGACATTCCATCAGCAAAAGAATGGCTGAATCATTTTAGAGACATTGCTCTTTAAGAATGGTCATTGGCTGTCATACATAAAGCGCGAGCATCTACTGTGCAGGCCTGGGGCGCTCTTTTCGGTTCTCTTTCTGGCATAACTTTGCTTGCTCGCATATAAGGTGTTACTGTGAATTATGTTGTCTGACTGCAAGACTCTCCTCACATATGTCATCTAATGGAATGAGTTCCCACTGGTGGGTCTGGAAAATGTATATATATATATACATACATATAAATATATATTTTAAGTCTTTCATGGCAAGGTAATGGCACTATGTTTGTATATAATGTTCAAAATGTTCAATAAAAAGTATGTCACAAAAAAATAAAAGAAATGATAGTGCAGGATTAGCTGGGTAACATCAAAGTTAATTTTTAAATAACAGTAATAACAAGTTTCCATGACTGACTGGCAGTCACACAGTGTAAAACATAACTCTATATCGTTCTGAAAACCAAGAACAACCCAAAAATGTGATAAAAATCTATGTACAATCAATATAGGTACACACCTTAGGCCTACTTACCATTCCCTGTCTGAAGAAACTCACAATGCAGGTATGTAATTACAGCGCCGAGAAGGACGAAGGACTGACCCAGATGAGCCTAAACGGGGCCTCAACTCCTTGAATACAGTACATCACCAATTCAATACAAGAGCCTAAAGCAAAGTGAAAATAAAAAACTTCCAAACAAATTTCATAACATTGAGATAACAACAATAATTAAAGCTGCAAGCAGCGTTGGGAGGGACCTCGGCCCCCCGCCGTCGTCCACCAGCTCAAGTTGCAGACCTAAGCCATGTGAACTTATGAAACTTTGACATGTGCGATGATCAAACAACACACACACACAAACACACACAGGCCTGTGTCTGTCACAGTGAAGCCATTGTTATGCTAATTAATGACCATGTACTTAGGTGACAGCACAGGCACTTCAAGTTCAGTTTGACTAATGACTAATGATAACAAAATCAGCAGGACGCATTTGACACCACAGCAGCAACACAACCACACACACCACACTATCCAGGCACCGCTGTGATAGAAGTTAACCTGCAAGACAGTGGAACACAAAGGCTCTGGAGAAGAGGCCGAGTTACTGACATGCAGTACGGCAGTTAGTGACAAGCAGAGAGGGAGAGAAGGGAGAGAGAGAGAGGGGGGAGAAAGAGAGACAGAGAGAGAGAGAGGGGGACAGGGAGTGGAGTGTGTGTGTGTCTGTGTGTGTGTGAGTGTAATTGTGTCGCTAAAATTTGCAAATTATGAACTGCAGGTTGCTCTAAGGTTACATTATTTTTTTTCTCCATGTCTCTCTCTCTCTCTCTCTACATATATATATATATATATATATATATATATATTATATCTCCCTGTCTTTCTCTCTCATACATACACCCACAATGAATATTTGGTATGTATACTCTGACTAGGAGTTAAAAATCAAAAAAAAAAAAAAATTAATATTTTTATGGTTGTTTTTCAACAAAGACAAAAAAAAGTCCTGAAGGGGAACAGTGTCTATTTTTATTGAAAAATAGAAACTGCCCCCAAAAATGATAATGCATCAAAATTGGTGTTGTTATTTATCATTCACATATCACAGACTGTGATAAATAAAATAAAAAAAATCCATCCAACATTTATTATATAGTTAATCTTAATTCATGTTTTTTTTCATTAAAGTAACAGTGACTTCATGTAAATAAAATGGCAAATATATTGTGAAAATCCTCAAAAGGAATGAATATTAGATATGCATAATCTGAAAACAAGTTGCTGAAAAGATTTAAGCAAAAAAATGTAGAGAAATATGTTAATATTTAATATTTTTCTGTTGTTCACACCGTTCTGAAGGGGACAGGTGTGATTTTTTATAAGGGGGCCCGCAGGGTTAAAAATGCAAGGTTCTTATAAAGGTGGTGTGAGCTTATAATTTCAAACTTGTAGACACAAGCCATGTGACCTAATGAAACTTTGACATGTGTGATGATCAAACAACACATCCATATTCATTTGAAATCATGTGACCTAGTGAAAGCTTGAGTGATATGTACTGGCTGCTTTGAGGATCTAAGTGCAGCAAACAGACACAAATATATACTAATACCTACAAATGTTGAATTAAAATCTGATTGTATACATATGTGACACTAATCATATGTGTATAATAACAGTAGAAGTATGACACACACAGACAGACAGACATAGACGGCCGAGTTCTCAACATGCAGAGAGGGAGAGACGAGAGAAAGAGGACAGAGGGAGGAGAGAGAGAGAGAGAGAGAGCAGCTTAGCAGCAGCAACATATGTCAGGTTATGCCACAGCCTGAGGGACAACCATCACAACACCCACACCTGTCTATATTTACAGTCCTTGTAACTCACAATCTACATTTTTCTTTATTCATTTTTTTTCTATATTATATATTGGTGTATTGTATTGTAGATTGGTGTATTTTGTATTATATATCATATATTTAATCTTTTTTTTTTATAGTTTTCTGACTTACTTTTATTATTGTACTTTATTTGTAAATTTTAATGTCTTTGGCAATATTGTTAATCTACAGTCATGCCAATAAAGCTTATTGAATTGAGAGAGAGAGAGAGATAGAGAGAGAGGGGGGGGATAGGGAGTGGAGTGTGTGTGTGTGTGTGTGTCTCTGTGTGTGTCCGTGTCTGTCTGTGTGTGCCATACTTCTCCTGTTATTACACACATATGATTATTGTCACATATGTATACTATCAGATATTAATATATACTTCCCACATGTTGTACCACAATAGCCAGGATCATAAGTCAAACTCAATTTTAAAAACTGTAAAGGGTTCTTATGAAGGTGGTGTGAGCGTATATTTTGCAATTTGTAGACATAAGCCATGTGACCGAATGAAACTTTGACAGTTTGTGATAGAAGTTAACCTGCAAGACAGTGGAGCACAAAGGCTGTGAAGAAGAGGCCAAGTTACTGACATGCAGTAACAGGACACGAGAGAGAGAGAGAGAGAGAGAGAGAGAGATGGGGGGACAGGGAGGGAGAGAGAGAGAGTTTGCTGACATATTGACATATCTCACATGTTCACATACTTCCTGTTTGTGGCAGACAAAGTTACAGATTGCACGAAGTATACATAATGTTGTATGCATCAAAAAGACTACATTTAATTTTTCTGTCAATTACATCAAAAGAAAGGTGTTTGATGAGACTACTGTGTTGTTGAATGTAACATTTCCTCAAAGATGTATATTCTTTCCTGATGTTTGTAACACTGTTACTGACTTGTACTTGAAATGAGGTGATTTACTGCAACCCTCCAGGTCAGTCTCTTGGGTTCAGAGACATAAAATTGATAAAATACATGGAAATACTTTTAAGGTCATTTTTAAAGTAATTTAAAACCTCATGTGTGTGTGACCACACACATACACACTCACTCTGACACACAGACTGTCAGAGTGAAGCCTTTGTTATGCTAATTAAGGACTGCATGCAGCTCACACACAGAGCAGAATGGCTTGAAACTTTCTCAAACAAATCCTTCCAGATGCCAAACCGTGGGTCCCATCTTCAATCTGAAAACATCACCAGATAGATAAATTTGTTCTGAACACAAACATATAAAGCTTGTATGTCTATGGACTGAAAAATGTCACCTTAATCACAGGTTTACAGTGTGTTGGCCCTCATCTTTTCTTCCAGAGATCATCATGAGGAGTTGTGCACCTTCTAACGCTTCTAAAATCCAAACCGTTCAAGTTATGACAAAGTCCTTCACAAGTAATGTTCAGCAGGGGTAGAGCTGTAATTTGTGCAAAGCAGTTATGATAAACGGTGTAGGAGCAAATAATTTTTGATCGACAGAATTTGTGAAAAATGCCATCTTACATTCAAAGACCGACAGCTCACTTCCTGTTGGAGTTAGGTCAGGGGTTGCAGCGCGACATTTGTAGGTCTTGATGAGACGAACGAGACAGTTTTGGTTTGATCTTGCTAAGTGGTTCCTACCGTCGCGGGCATTTTAGTGTGTCTAGGTGGCACAACAAATCCTCAGGAGGTTTTGGCGCACATCACCTGAAACGCGTCATAACATCCAAACCAGTCGAGGATTGAAAAAGTTACGCACAATAATTGATAAGGACACGTTGAAGAATAATGTGTGCGAGTTTGAAGCCGATACGATAAACGGTGTCGGACTAGTTGATTTTTAAAGGAATTTTTTTTTTTGAGGAAAACTCTTATTTTGAAAGGGATATATCTCACTTCCTGTTGGAGTTAGGTCATGGGTGCGAGTGCGTGATTTGTAGGTCTTGATGAGACGAACGAGGCTGTTTTGGTTTGATCTTCCTACGACGTTCCTACTGGCTGCAGCGGCCATTTTTGTGTTTCTAGGTGGCGCTAGAGAGCCCATTTTGGCACTTTTCAGATTAATTTCGTCAGTTTATAAAATTTTTCGCCCGTCCTGGCCGGCCTGCCAAGTTTGGTGAGTTTTTCATGTTTAGGGGTCAAATTCCAGTTGAAATTGCAGACGCTGAAAGAAAGAAAGAAACAATAATAATAATAATAATAATAATAATAATAAACACTACAAGAACAAGAGGGTCCTCGCCCTTTCAGGCCGAGGTCCCTAATTAAAGCTGCAAGCAGCGTTGGGAGGGACCTCGGCCCCCCGCCATCGTCCCCCAGCTCAAGTTGCAGACCTAAGCCATGTGACCTAATGAAACTTTGACATGTGCGATGATCAAACAACACACACACACAAACACACACAGGCCTGTGTCTGTCAGAGTGAAGCCATTGTTATGCTAATTAATGACCACGTACTTAGGTGACAGCACAGGCACTTCAAGTTCAGTTTGACTAATGACTAATGATAACAGAATCAGCAGGACACATTTGACACCACAGCAGCAACACAACCACACACGTCACACTATCCAGGCAGCGCTGTGATAGAAGTTAACCTGCAAGACAGTGGAACACAAAGGCTCTGGAGAAGAGGCCAAGTTACTGATATGCAGTACGGCAGTTAGTGACGAGCAGAGAGGGAGAGAAGGGAGAGAGAGGAGAGAGGGGGGAGAAAGAGAGACAGCGAGAGAGAGGGGGGAGAGGGAGTGGAGTGTTTGTGTGTGTGTGAGTGTTATTGTGTCGCTAAAATTTGCAAATTATGAGCTGCAGGTTGCTTTAAGGTTACATTATTATTTTTCTCCATCTCTCTCTCTCTCTCTCTCTCTCTCTCTCTCTCTCTCCCTCTCCTCTCTTTCTCTCTTTATCTCTCTCTCCCTGTCGTTCTCTCTCATACATACACCCACAATGAATATTTGGTATGTATACTCTGACTTGGAGTTAAAAATCAAAAAAAAAAATTAATATTTTTATGGTTGTTTTTCAACAAAGACAAAAAAAGTCCTGGAGGGGAACAGTGTGTATTTTTATTGAAAAAATAGAAACTGCCCCCAAAAATGATAATGCATCAAAATTGGTGTTGTTATTTATCATTCACATATCACAGAATGTGATAAATAAAATTAAAAAATCCATCCAACATTTATTATAAAGTTAATCTTAATTCATGATTTTTTCATTAAAGTAACAGTGACTTCATGTAAATAAAATGGCAAATATATTGTGAAAATCCTCAAAAGGAATGAATATTAGATATGCATAATCTGAATACAAGTTGCTTAAAAGATTTAAGCAAAAAAATGTAGAGAAATATGTTAATATTTAATATTTTTCTGTTGTTCACACCGTTCCGAAGGGGACAGGTGTGATTTTTTATAAGGGGGCCCGCAGGGTTAAAAATGCAAGGTTCTTATGAAGGTGGTGTGAGCTTATAATTTGAAACTTGTAGACACAAGCCATGTGACCTAATGAAACTTTGACATGTGTGATGATCAAACAACACATCCATATTCATTTGAAATCATGTGACCTAGTGAAAGCTTGAGTGATGTGTACCGGCTGCTTTGAGGATCTAAGTGCAGCAAACAGACACAAATATATACTAAGACCTACAAATGTTGAATTAAAATCTGATTGTATACATATGTGACACTAATAATATGTGTATAATAACACTAGAAGTATGACACACACAGACAGACAGACATAGACGGCCGAGTTCTCAACATGCAGAGAGGGAGAGACGAGAGAGATAGAGAGAGAGAGAGAGAGAGAGAGAGAGAGAGAGAGAGAGAGAGAGAGGGGAGAGGGTGTTGTGTGTGTGTGTGTGTGTGTGTGTGTGTGTGTGTGTGTGTGTGTGTGTGTGTGTGCATGTGTGTGTGTGTGTGTGTGTGTCTCTGTGTATCTGTGTGTGTCTGTGTCTGTCTGTGTGTGCCATACTTCTACTGCTATTATAGACATATGATTATTGTCATATGTATACCATCAGATATTGATATATACTTCCCACATGTTGTACCACAATAGCCAGAATCATAAGTAAAACTCAATTTTAAAAACTGTAAAGGGTTCTTATGAAGGTGGTGTGAGCGTATATTTTGAAAGCTGTAGACATAAGCCATGTGACCTAATGAAACTTTGACATGTGTGATGATCAAACAACACATACATATTCACTTGAATTCATGTGACCTAGTGAAAGTTTGAGTGATGTGAACTGGCTGCTTTGAGGATCTAGGTGCAGCAATCACACACAAATATATACTAGTTAATGTCAGTGGAGAAAGTGAGCAGGACTACATATATTCCCATTCTTCATGAGTTAAAAGACTTTCACCAGGACATCTTGTATTTACAGGGTTTTGGTATCAGGCATTTCTTTCAGAGTTTTAGGAATGAGTTTGGTAAATGTTATACTGTCATGTCTGTGTGACCACACACACACACACACACACACACACACACACACACACACACACACACTTCACTCTGGTTTGCTATGTAAACATTATACTGCAAATATAACAATGCATAACTACAAACAAAATTTTAACACAATACCAGAACATTACCATGGAAAAATCATGAATTATAAAGGACAGTGAATTTTTACAAAGACTCATCAGTTATTAAACAAAATAGCTTGTAATTTTTCATATATCATTTCCTCAAAGAAATAGATTCTTTCCTATGATTGACTTGCACTTGAAATTATGTAATTTGCTCTAACCCTCCACGTCAATCACTTGAATTAAGAGAAATCAAATTGGTGCAAATAAATGGAAATACATTTATGGTTATTTTACAATAATTTAAAACCTCTTCATCTGTTAAAAGCTTGGGTATACAACTAATGTATGCAATCATTGTCAAGCTCAATGTCACATGTAAAGGGTGCTTTTGAAGGTATTGTGAGCTTATATTTGAAAATTCCTCACACATCACACTATCCAGGCACCGCTGTGATAGAAGTCAACCTGCGAGACACTGGAGCACAAAGGCTCTGGAGAAGAGGCCGAGTTACTGACATGCAGTATGGCCGAGTTAGTGACATGCAGTGACAGGACACGAGACAGAGAGATGGGGGGACAGGGAGGGAGAGAGAGAGTGTTTGCTGACATTTTGACATATCTCACATGTTTACATACTTCCTGTTTTTGGCAGAGGGAGTTACAGATTGCACTCAGTATACATAATGTTGTATGCATCAAAAAGACTACATTTAATTTTTCTGTCAATTACATCAAAAGAAAGGTGTTTGATGAGACTACTGTGTTGTTGAATGTAACATTTCCTCAAAGATGTATATTCTTTCCTGATCTTTGTAACACTGTTACTGACTTGTACTTGAAATGAGGTGATTTACTGCAACCCTCCAGGTCAGTCTCTTGGATTCAGAGACATAAAATTGATAAAATACATGGAAATACTTTTAAGGTCATTTTTAAAGTAATTTAAAACCTCATGTGTGTGTGACCACACACATACACACTTCACTCTGACACACAGACTGTCAGAGTGAAGCCTTTGTTATGCTAATTAAGGACTGCATGCAGCTCACACACAGAGCAGAATGGCTTGAAACTTTCTCAAACAAATCCTTCCAGATGCCAAACCGTGGGTCCCATCTTCAATCTGAAAACATCACCAGATAGATAAATTTGTTCTGAACACAAACATATAAAGCTTGTATGTCTATGGACTGAAAAATGTCACCTTAATCACAAGTTTACAGTGTGTTGGCCCTCATCTTTTCTTCCAGAGATCATCATGAGGAGTTGTGTCCTGCACCTTCTAACGCTTCTAAAATCCAAACCGTTCAAGTTATGACAAAGTCCTTCACAAGTAATGTTCAGCAGGGGTAGAGCTGTAATTTGTGCAAGTTTGAAGCAGTTATGATAAACGGTGTAGGAGCAAATAATTTTTGTTCGACAGAATTTGTCAAAAACGTCATCTTACATTCAAATAACAACAGCGCACTTCCTGTTGGAGTTAGGTCAGGGGTTGCAGCGCGACATTTGTAGGTCTTGATGAGACAAACGAGACAGTTTTGGTTTGGTCTTTCTAAGTGGTTCCTACCCGTCACAGCGGACATTTTCGTGGGTCCAGGTGGCACAACAAATCCTCAGGAGGGTTGGGAGCACATCACCTGTAACACGCCATTATATCCAAACCATTTGAGGACTGAAAAAGTTACGCACAATAATTGATAAGGACACATTGAAGAATAATGTGTGCGAGTTTTTTGTCATACTAATTAAGGACTGCATGCAGCTCACACACAGAGCAGAATGGCTTGAAACTTTCTCAAACAAATCCTTCCAGATCCCAAACCATGGGTCCCATCTTCAATCTGAAAACATCACCAGATAGATAAATTTGTTCTGAACGCAAAAATATAAAGCTTGTATGTTTATGGACTGAAAAATGTCACCTTAATCACAGGTTTACAGTGTGTTGGGAGGGAGAGAAGGGAGAAAGAGGACAGAGGGGGGACAGAGAGAGAGAGAGAGAGAGAGAGAGAGAGAGAGAAAGAGAGAGAGAGTGTGTCTGTCTGTGTCTGTCTGTGTGTGCCATACTTCTACTGCTATTGTAGACATATGATCATTGTCATATGTATACCATCAGATATTAATATATACTTCCCACATGTTGTACCACAATAGCCAGAATCATAAGTCAAACTCAGTTTTAAAAACTGTAAAGGGTTCTTATGAAGGTGGTGTGAGCATATATTTTGCAATTTGTAGACATAAGCCATGTGACCTAATGAAACTTTGACATGTGTGCTGATCAAATCAAACCTCTGTCGTTTTTATGAAGGCCGAGGACCCTATTGTTCTTGTAAGGTTTATTATTAGGGACCTCGGCCTGAAAGGGCGAGGACCCTCTTGTTCTTGTAGTGTTTATTATTATTATTATTAGGGACCTCGGCCTGAAAGGGCGAGGACCCTCTTGTTCTTGTAGTGTTTATTATTATCATTATTATTATTAGGGACCTCGGCTGAAGGGCGAGGACCCTCTTGTTCTTGTAGTGTTTATTATTATTATTATTATTATTATTATTATTGTTTCTTTCTTTCTTTCAGCGTACGCGACTTTCAACTGGAATTTGACCCCCTAAACATGCTCGAAAACTCACCAAAATTGGCATACCTGTCAGGACTGGCAAAAATTTTATAAACTGACGAAATTAATCTGAAAAGTGCCAAACTGGGCTCTCTAGCGCCACCTAGAAACACAAAAATGGCCGCTGCAGCCACTAGGAACGTCGTAGGAAGATCAAACCAAAACAGCCTTGTTCGTCTCATCAAGACCTACAAATCATGCGGTCGCACCCATGACCTAACTCCAACAGGAAGTGAGATATTTCCCTTTCAAAATAAGAGTTTTCCTCAAAAAAAAAAAAATTCCTTTAAAAATCAACTAGTCCGACACCGTTTATCGTATCGGCTTCAAACTCGCACACAGCATTCTTCAACGTGTCCTTATCAATTATTGTGCATAACTTTTTCAATCCTCGACTGGTTTGGATGTTATGACGCGTTTCAGGTGATGTGCGCCAAAACCTCCTGAGGATTTGTTGTGCCACCTAGACACACTAAAATGCCCGGTGTGACGGGTAGGAACCACTTAGAAAGACCAAACCAAAACTGTCTCGTTCGTCTCATAAAGACCTACAAATGTCGCACTGCAACCCCTGACCTAACTCCAACAGGAAGTGAGCTGTCGGTCTTTGAATGTAAGATGGCATTTTTCACAAATTCTGTCGATCAAAAATTATTTGCTCCTACAACGTTTATCATAACTGCTTCAAACTTGCACAAATTACAGCTCTACCCCTGCTGAACATTACTTGTGAAGGACTTTGTCATAACTTGAACGGTTTGGATTTTAGAAGCGTTAGAAGGTGCAGGACACAACTCCTCATGATGATCTCTGGAAGAAAAGATGAGGGCCAACACACTGTAAACCTGTGATTAAGGTGACATTTTTCAGTCCATAGACATACAAGCTTTATATGTTTGCGTTCAGAACAAATTTATCTATCTGGTGATGTTTTCAGATTGAAGATGGGACCCACGGTTTGGCATCTGGAAGGATTTGTTTGAGAAAGTTTCAAGCCATTCTGCTCTGTGTCTGAGCTGCATGCAGTCCTTAATTAACATAACAAAGGCTTCACTCTGACAGTCTGTCAGAGTGAAGTGTGTGTGGTCACAGAGACATGACTGTATAACATTTACCAAACTCATTCCTAAAACTTTGTCATACTTATGTGACAATAATCATATGTGTATAATAACAGTAGAATTATGGCACACACAGACAGACACGGACACACAGAGACACACAGACAGACAGACACCCACACACACACTCCACTTTTATTATACACATATGATTAGTGTCACATATGTATACAATCAGATATTAATTCAACATATTGTACACACCCTCCACTCCCTACCCCCTCTCTCTCTTTCTGTCTCTGTCTCGCCCCTCTGTCCTCTTTCTCCCTTTTCTCCCTTTCTGCATGTCTAACTCGGTCGTCTATGTCTGTGTGTGTTATACTTCTACTGTTATTATACACATGTGATTATTGTCACATATGTATACTATCAGATATTAATTCAACATATTGTACCACAATTGCTAGAATTATAATTTTAATATTATTCCTTTCATTAATGTTGTTGTAAGCTACTGTCATGATCATCTCTCCTGCATCTCTCTCTGTCTCTCCTTCTGTCTCATGGGGTCCTGAGGATAGACGGATGTTGTATGCTGTAAAGCCCTGTGAGGCAAATTGTGATTTGTGATATTGATTGATTGATTGATTGATCGATATTTGTTTCTTGACTCAACAGCATTCAGTGACAGTATTTCAGTTACAGATGTAGTAAATTTAAAGACTCTGCAATGTTGCACCATTGCTCACTCAGAAATATTAACAAATGATTTGCAATATTAGTCTATAGGAATTATGTTCCATCAGTGTGACTAATAACATCATTGATAGAGATTATTAGTCATTGATAGTACGTCTTTGAAGCGTCATAAAGATTTTTAAAATGTAAACAATAAGACCTACATATTATGAGCATTAAACATTTCAGAGCTGATCTGACAGACTGACAGTCTGGTCCTTGCGCACAGTGTTATTAAAACAAATAAATATAAAAATGACAGAGGTTTGATTTGATCATCACACATGTCAAAGTTTCATTAGGTCACATGGCTTATGTCTACAAATTGCAAAATATATGCTCACACCACCTTCATAAGAACCCTTTACAGTTTTTAACATTGAGTTTGACTTATGATCCTGGCTATTGTGGTACAACATGTGGGAAGTATATATTAATATCTGATAGTATACATATGTGACAATAATCATATGTGTGTAATAACAGGAGAAGTATGGCACACACAGACAGACACGGACACACACAGAGACACACACACACACACACACACACACACACACACACTCCACTCCCTATCCCCCCTCTCTCTCTCTCTCTCTCTCCTCCCTCTGTCCACTTTCTCTCGTCTCTCCCTCTCTGCATGTTGAGAACTCGGCCGTCTTTGTCTGTCTGTCTGTCTGTGTGTGTCATACTTCTAGTGTTATTATACACATATTATTAGTGTCACATATGTATACAATCAGATTTTAATTCAACATTTGTAGGTCTTAGTATATATTTGTGTCTGTTTGCTGCACTGAGATCCTCAAAGCAGCCAGAACACATCACTCAAGCTTTCACTAGGTCACATGATTTCAAATGAAGATGGATGTGTTGTTTGATCATCACACATGTCAAAGTTTCATTAGGTCACATTGGCTTGTGTCTACAAGTTTCAAATTATAAGCTCACACCACCTTCATAAGAACCTTGCATTTTTAACCCTGCGGGCCCACTCATAAAAAATCACACCTGTCCCCTTCGGAACGGTGTGAACAACAGAAAAATATTAAATTTTAACATATTTCTCTACATTTTTTTGCTTAAATCTTTGAACCAACTTGTTCTCAGATTATGCATATCTAATATTCATTCCTTTTGAGGATTTTCACAATTTATTTGCCATTTTATTTACATGAAGTCACTGTTACTTTAATGAAAAAAAACATGAATTAAGATTAACTATATAATAAATGTTGGATGGATTTTTTTATTTTATTTATCACAGTCTGTGATATGTGAATGATAAATAACAACACCAATTTTGATGCATTATCATTTTTGGGTGCAGTTTCTATTTTTCAATAAAAATAGACACTGTTCCCCTTCAGGACTTTTTTTGTCTTTGTTGAAAAACAAACATAAAAATATTAATTTTTTTGATTTTTAGCTCATCGTCAGAGTATACATAACAAATATTGATTGTGTGTGTATGTATGAGAGAGAAAGACAGGGAGATATATTATATTATATTATATATATATATATATATATGTATATATATATGTATATATATATATATATATATATATATATATGTGTGTAGAGAGAGAGAGAGAGAGAGAGACATGGAGAAAAAAAATAATGTAACCTTAAAGCAACCTGCAGTCTATAATTTGTGTAAATTTTAGCGATACTACACTCTCTCTCACACACACACACACACACACACACACACACACACACACACACACACACACACTCCACTCCCTGTCCCCCCTCTCTCTCTCTGTCTCTCTTTCTCCCCCCTCTCCCCTCTCTCTCCCTCTCTGCTTGTCACTAACTGCCGTACTGCATATCAGTAACTCGGCCTCTTCTCCAGAGCCTTTGTGTTCCACTGTCTTGCAGGTTAACTTCTATCACAGCGGTGCCTGGATAGTGTGGTGTGTGTGGTTGTGTTGCTGCTGTGGTGTCAAATGCGTCCTGCTGATTCTGTTATCATTAGTCATGAGTCAAACTGAACTTGAAGTGCCTGTGCTGTCACCTAAGTACATGGTCATTAATTAGCATAACAATGGCTTCACTCTGACAGACACAGGCCTGTGTGTGTTTGTGTGTGTGTTGTTTGATCATCGCACATGTCAAAGTTTCATTAGGTCACATGGCTTACGTCTGCAACTTGAGCTGGGGGACGACGGCGGGGGGCCGAGGTCCCTCCCAACGCTGCTTGCAGCTTTAATTAGGGACCTCGGCCTGAAAGGGCGAGGACCCTCTTGTTCTTGTAGTGTTTATTATTATTATTATTATTAGGGACCTCGGCTGAAGGTCGAGGACCCTATTGTTTTTGGTGCGTTTATTATTATTCTTTCTTTCATCCGCCGCCACTTTAAACTGGAATTTGACCCCCTGAACATGCTCCAAAACTCACCAAAATTGGCACGCATGTCAGGACTGGCGAAAAATTTTATAACATGAAAAAATTAATCTGAAAAGTGCCAAAATGGGCTCTCTAGCGCCACCTATCAATCTAGACCACTAAAATGGCCGCTGCAGCCAGCAGGAACGTCGTAGGAAGATCAAACCAAAACAGCCGTGTTTGTCTCATCAAGACCTACAAATCACGCACTTGCACCTTTGACCTAAATCCAACAGGAAGTGAGCTATTTCCTTTCAAAGTAAGATTTTTCCTAAAAAAAAGAAATTCCTTTAAAAAAACATCTCCTCCTACACCGTTTATCATATCGGCTTCAAACTCGCACAGATTATTATTCAACGTGTCCTTATCAATTATTGTGCGTAACTTTTTCAATCCTCGACTGGTTTGGATGTTATGGCGCGTTTCAGGTGATGTGCGCCAAAACCTCCTGAGGATTTGTTGTGCCACCTAGACACACGAAAATGCCCGGTGTGACGGGTAGGAACCACTTAGAAAGACCAAACCAAAACTGCCTCGTTCATCTCATAAAGACCTACAAATGTCGCGCTGCAACCCCTGACCTAACTCCAACAGGAAATGCGCTGTCGGTCTTTGAATGTAAGATGGCGTTTTTCACAAATTCTGTTGATCAAAAATTATTTGCTCCTACACCGTTTATCATAACTGCTTCAAACTTGCACAAATTACAGCTCTACCCCTGCTGAACATTACTTGTGAAGGACTTTGTCATAACTTGAACGGTTTGGATTTTAGAAGCGTTAGAAGGTGCAGGACACAACTCCTCATGCTGATCTCTGGAAGAAAAGATGAGGGCCAACACACTGTAAACTTGTGATTAAGGTGACATTTTTCAGTCCATAGACATACAAGCTTTATATTTTTGCGTTCAGAACAAATTTATCTATCTGGTGATGCTTTCAGATTGAAGATGGGACCCACGGTTTGGGATCTGGAAGGATTTGTTTGAGAAACTTTCAAGCCATTCTGCTCTGTGTGTCAGCTGCAGCTCTCCTTAATTAGCATAACAAAGGCTTCACTCTGACAGTCTGTGTGTTAGAGTGAAGTGTGTATGTGTGTCACACACATGAGGTTTTAAATTACTTTAAAAATGACCTTTAAAGTATTTCCATTTCTTTTATCAATTTTATGTCTCTGAACTCAAGTGATTGACCTGGAGGGTTGCAGTAAATCACCTCATTTCAATTACAAGTCAGTAACAGTGTTACAAACATCAGGAAAGAATATACATCTTTGAGGAAATGTTACATTCAACAACACAGTAGCCTCATCAAACACTTTATTTTGATGTAATTGACAGAAAAATTAAATGCTGTGATTTTGATGCATATAACATTATGTATACTTCGTGCAATCTGTAAGTTTGTCTGTCACAAACAGGAAGTATGTGAACATGTGAGATATGTCAATATGTCAGCAAACTCTCTCTCTCTCCCTCCCTGTCCCCCCATCTCTCTCCCTCTCTCTCTCTCTCTCTGTCTCATGTCCTGTTACTGCATGTCAGTAACTCGGCCTCTTCTTCAGAGCCTTTGTGCTCCACTGTCTTGCAGGTTAACTTCTATCACAAACTGTCAAAGTTTCATTAGGTCACATGGCTTATGTCTTCAACTTTCAAAATATACGCTCACACCACCTTCATAAGAACCCTGTATTTTTAAACCTGCGGGCCCCCTTATAAAACATCACTCCTGTCCCCTTCGGGACGGTGTGAACAACTAAAAAATATGAAATATTAATATATTTCTCTACATTTTTTTGCTTAAATCTTTTAACCAAGTTGTACTTAGATTATGCATATCAAATATTCATTCCTTTTGAGGATTTTCACAATGTATTTGCCATTTTATTTACATGAAGTAACTGTTACTGTAACAAAAAAAAAACATGAATTGAGATTAACTATATAATAAATGTTGGATGGACTTCTTTTATTTTATTTATCACAGTCTGTGATATGTGAATGATAAATAACAACACCAATTTTGATGCATTATCAGAGAGAGAGAGAGACATGGAGAAAAATAATAATATAACCTTAAAGCAACCTGCAGCTCATGATTTGCAATTTTTAGCGACACAATTACACACACACACACACACACACACACACACACACACACACAAACACTCCACTCCCTCTCCCCCCTCTCTCTCTCTGTCTCTCTTTCTCCCCCCTCTCTCCTGTCTCTCCCTTCTCTCCCTCTCTGCATGTCACTAACTGTGCCGTACTGCATGTCAGTAAATCGGCCTCTTCTCCAGAGCCTTTGTGCTTAACTGTATTGCAGGTTAACTTCTATCACAGCGGTGCCTGGATAGTGTGTCATGTGAGGTTGTGCTGCTGCTGTGGTGTCAAATGCTTCCTGCTGATTCTGTTATCATTAGTCATTAGTCAAATTGAGCTTAAAGTGCCTGTGCTGTCACCTAATTACATGGTCATTAATTAGCATAACAATGGCTTCACTCAGACAGACACAAGCCTGTGTGTGTGTTTGTGTGTGTGTTGATTGATCATCACACATGTCAAAGTTTCATTAGGTCACATGGCTTATGTCTAAAACTTTCAAAATATACGCTCACACCACCTTCATAAGAACCCTTTACAGTTTTTAAAAGTGAGTTTGACTTATGATTCTGGCTATTGTGGTACAACATTGGGGAAGTATAAATTAATGTCTGATAGTATACAACGTTCAAAATATAAAGTCACACCACCTTTATTGGTTCCTGAAGACAGAGGGATGTTGTATGCTGTAAAGCCCTGAGGCAATTTGTCATGTGTGACATTGATTGATTGATTGAATTTGTATCTTGAGTCAACAGCATTCAGTGACATTATATCAGCTACAAATGTAGTAAATTTAAAGGCTCTGAAATGCTGCACTATTGCTCACTCAGAAATATTAATAAATAATCCCCAATATTAGGCCATAGGAATTATGTTCCATCAGTGTGACCAGTGACATTATTGATCGAGATTATTAGCTAATGATACTATGTGTATAAAGCTTCATAGTGTTTTTTAAAATGTAAACAATTACACCTACACATCATGTGCAATAAACACTTCGGAGCTGCTCTGACAGATTGCCAGTCTGATCCTTGTGCACAGTGTTATTAAAACAAATAAATATAAAAACCACAGAGGTTTGATTCTGAGCTGAGGATGAATTCTTGCAGTGTAATATTTGAATGTTAAGACAAAAAGTGATGTTCAAAGAAATGATTGATCTGCATAAATTCAGTAACTTAAGACAGTCCTGAGTAAGAAACTAAAAGGCAGCAGGAATTAGACTGTGACAGACGATAAATCTCTGCTAAAGGATGCACTTCGATACAAGCTTTGACACGGACTGAATGAATGAGGCAATGAAACAGGATGAAGAGAGAGGAGACAGAGAAAAACTCAGGGTTTATTGAAGAAAACCTGTCAGCTAGCAGGTTATGTTGAGAGAGTCTGTTGCCATGGTGACAGACTCAGAGAATTATGGCACACACAGACAGACACGGACACACACAGACACGGACACACACAGACACACAGACACACACACACACACACACACACACACACACTCCACTCCCTGCCCCCCCCCCCCCTCTCACCCCTCTGTCCTCTTTCTCCCTTCTCTCCCTCTCTGCATGTCGCTAACTCGGCCGTCTATATCTGTCTATGTGCGTGTGTCATACTTCTACTGTTATTATACACATATGATTAGTGTCACATATGTATACAATCAGATTTTAATTCAACATTTGTAAGTCTTATTATATATTTGTGTCTGTTTGCTGCACTTACATTCTCAAAGCAGCCAGTACACATCACTCAAGCTTTCACTAGGTCACATGATTTCAAATGAATATGGATGTGTTGTTTGATCATCACACATGTCAAAGTTTCATTAGGTCACATGGCTTATGTCTACAGCTTTCAAAATATACGCTCACACCACCTTCATAAGAACCCTGTATTTTTAAACCTGCGGGCCCCCTTATAAAACATCACACCTGTCCCCTTCGGGACGGTGTGAACAACTAAAAAATAAGAAATATTAATATATTTCTCTACATTTTTTTGCTTAAATCTTTGAACCAACTTGTACTCAGATTATGCATATTAAATATTCATTCCTTTTGAGGATTTTCACAATTTATTTGCCATTTTATTTGCATGAAGTCACTGTTAATTGAATGAAAAAAAAAACATGAATTAAGATTAACTATATAATAAATGTTGGATGGATTTTTTTATTTTATTTATCACAGTCTGTGATAAATAAAATAAAATGGGGGCAGTTTCTATTTTTTAAGAAAAATAGACACTGTTCCCCTTCAGGACTTTTTGTTGTCTTTGTTGAAAAACAACCATAAAAATATATATATATATTTTTTTATTTTTAACTCCTAGTCAGAGTATACATACCAAATATTCATTGTGGGTGTATGTATGAGAGAGAAAGACAGGGAGATATATTATATATATATATATATATATATAGAGAGAGAGAGAGAGAGAGAGAGAGAGAGACATGGAGAAAAAAAATAATGTAACCTTAGAGCAACCTGCAGCTCATAATTTGCAAATTTTGGCGACACAATAACACTCACACACACACACAAACACTCCACCCTCTCCCCCCTCTCTCTCTCTGTCTCTCTTTCTCCCCCTCTCTCTCTCTCTCCCTTCTCTCCCTCTCTGCTCGTCACTAACTGCCGTACTGCATATCAGTAACTCGGCCTCTTCTCCAGAGCCTTTGTGTTCCACTGTCTTGCAGGTTAACTTCTATCACAGCGGTGCCTGGATAGTGTGGTGTGTGTGGTTGTGTTGCTGCTGTGGTGTCAAATGCGTCCTGCTGATTCTGTTATCATTAGTCATTAGTCAAACTGAACTTGAAGTGCCTGTGCTGTCACCTAAGTACGTGGTCATTAATTAGCATAACAATGGCTTCACTCTGACAGACACAGGCCTGTGTGTGTTTGTGTGTGTGTGTGTGTTGTTTGATCATCGCACATGTCAAAGTTTCATTAGGTCACATGGCTTACGTCTGCAACTTGAGCTGGGGGACGACGGCGGGGGGCCGAGGTCCCTCCCAACGCTGCTTGCAGCTTTAATTAGGGACCTCGGCTGAAGGGCGAGGACCCTATTGTTCTTGTAAGGTTTATTATTATTATTATTATTGTTTCTTTCTTTCATTATACGCCACTTTGAACTGGAATTTGACCCCCTGAACATGCTCCAAAACTCACCAAAATTTGCACGCACGTCAGGACTGGCGAAAAATTTTATAAAATGAAAAAATTAATCTGAAAAGTGCCAAAATGGGCTCTCTAGCGCCACCTATCAGTCTAGACCACTAAAATGGCCGCTGCAGCCAGTAGGAACGTCGTAGGAAGATCAAACCAAAACAGCCGTGTTCGTCTCATCAAGACCTACAAATCACGCACTCGCACCCATGACCTAAATCCAACAGGAAGTGAGCTATTTCCTTTCAAAGTAAGATTTTTCCTCAAAAAAAGAAATTCCTTTAAAAAACATCTCCTTCTACACCCTTTATCGTATCGGCTTCAAACTTGCACAGATTATTGTTCAACGTGTCCTTATCAATTATTGTGCGTAACTTTTTCAATCCTCGACTGGTTTGGATGTTATGGCGCGTTTCAGGTGATGTCAAAACCTCCTGATGATTTGTTGTGCCACCTAGACACACGAAAATGCCCGGTGTGACGGGTAGGAACCACTTAGAAAGACCAAACCAAAACTGTCTCGTTCGTCTCATCAAGACCTACAAATGTCGCGCTGCAACCTGACCTAACTCCAACAGGAAGTGAGCTGTCGGTCTTTGAATGTAAGATGGCGTTTTTCACAAATTCTGTCGATCAAAAATTATTTGCTCCTACACCGTTTATCATAACTGCTTCAAACTTGCACAAATTACAGCTCTACCCTTGCTGAACATTACTTGTGAAGGACTTTGTCATAACTTGAACGGTTTGGATTTTAGAAGCGTTAGAAGGTGCAGGACACAACTCCTCATGATGATCTCTGGAAGAAAAGATGAGGGCCAACACACTGTAAACTTGTGATTAAGGTGACATTTTTCAGGCCATAGACATACAAGCTTTATATGTTTGCGTTCAGAACAAATTTATCTATCTGGTGATGTTTTCAGATTGAAGATGGGACCCACGGTTTGGCATCTGGAAGGATTTGTTTGAGAAAGTTTCAAGCCATTCTGCTCTCTGTGTGTCAGCTGTATGCAGTCCTTAATTAGCATAACAAAGGCTTCACTCTGACAGTCTGTGTGTCAGAGTGAAGTGTGTATGTGTGTGGTCACACACACATGAGGTTTTAAATTACTTTAAAAATGACCTTAAAAGTATTTCCATGTATTTTATCAATTTTATGTCTCTGAATCCAAGAGACTGACCTGGAGGGTTGCAGTAAATCACCTCATTACAAGTACAAGTCAGTAACAGTGTTACAAACATCAGGAAAGAATATACATCTTTGAGGAAATGTTACATTCAACAACATAGTAGTCTCATCCAACACCTTTCTTCTGATGTAATTGACAGAAAAATTAAATGTAGTCTTTTTGATGCATACAACATTATGTATACTGAGTGCAATCTGTAACTCCCTCTGCTAAAAACAGGAAGTATGTAAACATGTGAGATATGTCAAAATGTCAGCAAACACTCTCTCTCTCCCTCCCTGTCCCCCCATCTCTCTGTCTCGTGTACTGTTACTGCATGTCACTAACTCGGCCATACTGCATGTCAGTAACTCGGCCTCTTCTCCAGAGCCTTTGTGCTCCAGTGTCTATGGTTGACTTCTATCACAGCGGTGCCTGGATAGTGTGATGTGTGAGGAATTTTCGAAATATAAGCTCACAATACCTTCAAAAGCACCCTTTACATGTGACATTGAGCTTGACAATGATTGCATACATTAGTTGTATACCCAAGCTTTTAACAGATGAAGAGGTTTTAAATTATTGTAAAAATAACCATAAATGTATTTCCATTTATTTGCACTAATTTGATTTCTCTTAATTCAAGTGATTGGACGTGGACGGTTAGAGCAAATTACATAATTTCAAGTGCAAGTCAATCATAGGAAAGAATCTATTTCTTTGAGGAAATGATATATGAAAAATTACAAGCTATTTTGTTTAATAACTGATGAGTCTTTGTAAAAATCATTGTCTTTTGTTATTCACTGTCCTTATAATTCATGATTTTTCCATGGTAATGTTCTGGTATTGTGTTAAAATTTTGTTTCTGGTTATGCATTGTTATATTTGCAGTATAATGTTTACATAGCAAACCAGAGTGAAGTGTGTGTGTGTGTGTGTGTGTGGTCACACAGACATGACAGTATAACATTTACCAAACTCATTCCTAAAACTCTGAAAGAAATGCCTGATACCAAAAACCTGTAAATACAAGATGTCCTGGTGAAAGTCTTTTAACTCATGAAGAATGGGAATATATGTAGTCCTGCTCACTTTCTCCACTGACATTAACTAGTATATATTTGTGTGTGATTGCTGCACCCAGATCCTCAAAGCAGCCAGTTCACATCACTCAAACTTTCACTAGGTCACATGAATTCAAGTGAATATGTATGTGTTGTTTGATCATCACACATGTCAAAGTTTCATTAGGTCACATGGCTTATGTCTACAGCTTTCAAAATATACGCTCACACCACCTTCATAAGAACCCTTTACAGTTTTTAAAATTGAGTTTTACTTATGATTCTGGCTATTGTGGTACAACATGTGGGAAGTATATATCAATATCTGATGGTATACATATGACAATAATCATATGTCTATAATAGCAGTAGAAGTATGGCACACACAGACAGACACAGACACACACAGATACACAGAGACACACACACACACACACATGCACACACACACACACACACACACACACACACACACACTCCACTCCCTATCCCCTCTCTCTCTCTCTTTGTCTCTCTGTCTCTCTCTCTCTCTCTCTCTCTCTCTCTCTCTCCTCCCTCTGTCCTCTTTCTCTCGTCTCTCCCTCTCTGCATGTTGAGAACTCGGCCGTCTATGTCTGTCTGTCTGTGTGTCATACTTCTAGTGTTATTATACACATATTATTAGTGTCACATATGTATACAATCAGATTTTAATTCAACATTTGTAGGTCTTAGTATATATTTGTGTCTGTTTGCTGCACTTAGATCCTCAAAGCAGCCGGTACACATCACTCAAGCTTTCACTAGGTCACATGATTTCAAATGAATATGGATGTGTTGTTTGATCATCACACATGTCAAAGTTTCATTAGGTCACATGGCTTGTGTCTACAAGTTTCAAATTATAAGCTCACACCACCTTCATAAGAAACTTGCATTTTTAACCCTGCGGGCCCCCTTATAAAAAATCACACCTGTCCCCTTCGGAACGGTGTGAACAACAGAAAAATATTAAATATTAACATATTTCTCTACATTTTTTTGCTTAAATCTTTTAAGCAACTTGTATTCAGATTATGCATATCTAATATTCATTCCTTTTGAGGATTTTCACAATATATTTGCCATTTTATTTACATGAAGTCACTGTTACTTTAATGAAAAAAACATGAATTAAGATTAACTATATAATAAATGTTGGATGGATTTTTTTTATTTTATTTATCACAGTCTGTGATATGTGAATGATAAATAACAACACCAATTTTGATGCATTATCATTTTTGGGGGCAGTTTCTATTTTTCAATAAAAATAGACACTGTTCCCCTTCAGGACTTTTTTTTGTCTTTGTTGAAAAACAACCATAAAAATATTAATTTTTTTTTTGATTTTTAACTCCTATTTTTTTGGATTTTTAACTCATATATATATATATGTAGAGAGAGAGAGAGACATGGAGAAAAAAAATAATGTAACCTTAAAGCAACCTGCAGTTCATAATTTGCAAATTTTAGCGACACAATTACACTCACACACACACACACACACACACACACACACACACACACACACACACACACTCCACTCCCAGTCCCCTCTCTCTCTCTCTCTCTCTCTCTCTCTCTCTCTCTCTCTCTCTCTCTCTCTGTCTCTCTTTCTCCCCCCTCTCCCCTCTCTCTCCCTTCTCTCCCTCTCTGGATGTCACTAACTCTGCCGTACTGCATGTCAGTAGTATACAAACCAAATATTCATTGTGGGTGTATGTATGAGAGAGAAAGACAGGGAGAGAGAGATAGACAGACAGAGAGAGAGAGACAGAGAGAGAGAGAGAGAGAGAGAGAGAGAGAGAGACATGGAGAAAAAAAATAATGTAACCTTAGAGCAACCTGCAGCTCATAATTTGCAAATTTTAGCGACACAATAACACTCACACACACACACACAAACACTCCACTCCCTCTCCCCCTCTCTTTCTCTGTCTCTCTTTCTCCCCCCTCTCTCCTCTCTCTCCCTTCTCTCCCTCTCTGCTCGTCACTAACTGCCGTACTGCATATCAGTAACTCGGCCTCTTCTCCAGAGCTTTTGTGTTCCACTGTCTTGCAGGTTAACTTCTATCACAGCGGTGCCTGGATAGTGTGATGTGTGTGGTTGTGTTGCTGCTGTGGTGTCAAATGCGTCCTGCTGATTCTGTTATCATTAGTCATTAGTCAAACTGAACTTGAAGTGCCTGCGCTGTCACCTAAGTACGTGGTCATCAATTAGCATAACAATGGCTTCACTCTGACAGACACAGGCCTGTGTGTTTGTGTGTGTGTGTTGTTTGA